>NW_027249922.1:0-10000 GCF_030848795.1 Temnothorax nylanderi
AATGATATGGAAAAATAATTTATTTCATAATTCAGGAATTCAAAAATAATTCTTTTTCACATTTCTTTGCCTGTGTTATTAGAGCCAATCTTGGTTAAAGATAAAATCAAAATATTGATCCAATATTAGAATTCAATATTGGCTCAAAAAGAAAGAGCGTCTACTTTACAATATTGGATCAATGTGAGAAATTAATATTAGACCAATATGAAAAATTGGGTACATATCTCATACGAAAAAGTAGTACTAGCAATCAGTACTCAGTACTGAGTGATCAGTACTCGTAGTATTGAGAGTATTAGTATGTTAATACTCATGAATACTGCAGAATGGTCAGTACTGTGTCTGTCAGTGCTTACAGTACTGGCAGTACTACAAGCGATAATACTCATTAGTACTTCAAAGTATTGAAGTGGTCAGTACTTTATCAGATTAATATTCGGAGTACTATCATGATAGTACTGCCAGTACTGTAAAAAACTAATAGGCACAGTACTGACCATTCTGCAATATTCATGAGTATTAACATACTAATATTGTCAATACTACGAGTACTGATCACTCAGTACTGAGTACTGATTGCTAGTACTACTTTTTCGTAACGTATCTTGGAAATACTAAATTAATAAAATACTAAATTAATACACTAAACTATCAATATGACGTTATTTTGATATCATCTTAACTTTTTGTTCTACTTGGATAGTACTGCGTAAGTAAGGGAGAGTGGGCTCCCTTGAGCCACGGGGTCCAATGTGACAGTGCGAGTTTTCTGTATTAACGTTCTGCAAAATAGTGACGGTGGGTATGAAAACTGTCGTTTTCAAAACATATAACTTCCATCAAAAAATTATGCCGAAATAAGCATATATACTTTAGTTAAAGGCAGATATGTAATTGGAGCCTTGCAAAGTAAATTTTTACTTGTCATAACTTTTTGATATGTATGGATTTCTAGGAATTCTACAGTTAAAAAAGAATTTATAAGACGTTCGTCGGGATCTAGGTTCAATACCAACGTGCGCACAAAAACGTTTAATTGTTCTGTATCTGAAATATTTACGATAAATAATATCGATGTTCAGTGGGGTCCAATGTGACGCAGGTTGATGGGGTCCTCTGTACCACGCTTACAGAACTATCTAACCTACCTACGTGACAGCGCGAGTTTCCGTAGTGTGTTTCGATCGTGGAATACTAAATGTTAGTGCCTAAATTTTCCTATAAAATGAAATAATTTCCATCGATAATCATATCCACACTTTCATTTTCTCTTTTTTTCACCCTTTAGTTACAGATCACATGTAATCGAGTCGCTGTGAGGCAATATTCGTTGATCTCTGCTAGGTTAGGTTACGACAAAAAGTGAGGTTATAGGACTTTGTTTTCAGTATTCAATTTCTTAGGTCATCTGATGAAACAAATATGACACGATTATTGATAAATTGGTTCTCTAGCACAGTCTTGGTTTTTCAATTGACCAAAGATTTGTAATAAACAGGATTTAAACAGATCTCTTCTACGTGTCACAGGGTACCCTACCTTTCACATTACATGTCACAGTGTACCCTACGCTATGGCTCAATCGACCCCACGCGTGGGGTCCACTGTGACAAACGCAGCATTTCGAAATATCATTATTTTTGTAAAATATTTCTGAAAATTTACTTCTTAAATCATTTACAAACCAAGTTTATTATATTAAACATCGAGTAGTCTCATTTATATTATAATGAAGTTATTAAAATTTTAAAATTCACATTTTTAATGTGATTTGAAAAAACGTGGTTCAAGGGTGCCCACTCTCCCCTACTGCGCCTGTACCACACGTTAGTATCCCACGATTATTCGATAAGTACTAAAAGAGTACTGGATGGAGTACTGGTGGGAGTACTGGAGGGAGTACACTGGGGGAGTACTGGAGGGAGTACTGGGGGGAGTGCTGGGGGGAGTACTGGGGGGAGTACTGAGGGGAATACTAGAAAAAGTACTGGAGGGAGTACTGAAGGGAGTACACTAGAGGAAGTACTGAAGGGAGTACTGAATGAGTATTGGATGAGTACTGGGAAGGAGTACTGACAAAGTCAGTATGGTCGAATTTAGTAGTACTTTGAGTACTTATGTCTCCAGTACTTTCACCAATACTTTTTCCAGTATTAAAACCAGTACTACTTTTTCATAAGGGATTGTTAGCCAATATTGTGCCTATGTGCTGTGCTATTAGGAGATCTTCGTGTGAACTAGGCTCACTCACACGGTTGACGCGGCAGTTTCGACTATCGCATTATGCAACAGAAAGTAAAGTAGCAGGCAAATAGCATTAGCAACTAGAATTGTAGTATTTCTTATATTCTCTTTACTAATGGATGGACATGGATTGGTTAACTAATATTGATGTCCGGATTCCTCTTTCCCTCCCAGTAGCTCAGTGAAATGCAAACAATTCGTTAATTATTCCTAATAATGTTTCATCAAATGTTACCAAAATTGACAGAATAGTTAGGCTGGCTAACAAGTAAAATGAGACAATACCTAAAAATGATAAAAAATTTAAACTCTTTTCCCGATAGCACTATTCTTGTTTATGTTTCCAACACCGAGTTTCCTTACCTAATCCCAATTACGTCCTTCTGCAATACATTTCCACCTTCCACAGTCACGCTAGAAGAAATAAACTAATTTTCTTCTTTTTTTCGCTCTACCCGTATACAAATACACACATGTACGTGGAACCACTAGTTATTCTTTAATATTTAATATTTGCTTAAATCAAAATTGTAACAAACAGGGCAGTATGTATTAAATTAGAGTTCTCTTTCCTTTGAAAAATTTAACGCAAATCGTGTTCGTGATAGCCTACAAGCAATGTTTCCAGGGCGTTGGATCGGACGACGAACCTGTGTATTGGCCGCCAGCACGCTTGCCAGATCTAAAATAAGATTTCTCAAGTTGAACCCACACTAGACAAGATAAAAAGAAGAATAATAATTGCGTGTCGTGAGGATTCCCCCGTAGCCCTCGGCGGGGGAACAGGTGGAGCGAAGAAAGGGAGGAAAAGAGTATCGAAAAAAGGTGTTATAGGGGAGAGGGAAGGTGGAGGAAGCAAGGTAGGCGTGAAGGAAGCCGAAAGGAAGTGGAGTAAATGGAGACGAGGTGGAAAATATAGCGGGACGGCAGAAATCGGTTGGAGATGAGGAGGCCCAAGAGAGAGGTTAAGTTGATGGTGAGCTTTGGTGATGGAGGAGATGGCACAAGAGGCGAGAACGGCAGAAGGGACTAAGGCGGATGCGCAACACGCGTCTTCGCAACGTGTGTCGACGGATAAGCGGCGAGATCGAGAGATCGAAGGAGGGGATCGATAGAGCGAGGTGAACATGTAAGAAACGCACGTGGTGGCAGTAGAGCGGGCGAACTGTGAGACGAAGCGAAGGTAGAGAAAGTAAGCGGTGATTATTGAAAGAATTGTTTGAGGAAGGATCAAAGGTAAAGGTAGAGGTGAAAGAGATAAGCGTGATAAGTCAGAGAGAGGGAGAGGGGGGCGGGAGAGAAAGCAGAGTAAGGGAGAGGAGAGTAATTAAATGTGCGTGTTACAGATAACCAAAGAAAGATGGAATGCAGAGGGAAGATAATAATAGAGAAGGAGGCGGTGGAAAAGATAGTGGAAGAGAAAGTATGGAAGATGATAAAGGAAGTTAAGGAGGAATGCAAAAGAAGAGAGGAGGAGATGAAGGAGGAGGTAGAGAGATTGAAAAGAAAGGTGGACAGGATGGAACAGAGCGGGGGCAAAAGGAAGAGGAATTATAGTGAAAAGGGTAAGGGTAAGACTGGTAAGAGGAAATGGTGGGCGGAGGAGTTTGAAAGGAGCGACAACGAGAAGAGAAGGAAGAATGTGATAATAAGGATTGAGAAGGAGAGATGGGGAGGAGAGGAATCAAATTGGGAGAAAGTGAAGGAACTGTTTACGGATGGATTAAAGGTGAAAGTGGAAATAAAAGAGGTAAGTGTGATAGGACAGAGATGAGACTGGATAACGATATTGGTAAAGATGGAGAGCGAGGAGGATAAGTGGAAGGTTTTGGAGGCAAGGAGAAAGGAAAGGAGTAGATTGAGGGTGAAAATGGACGAGGATAAATCCGTGGAGACGAGGGTAAGAGAGAGAGAGAGAGGAGAAAGAAAGGAGAAAAAAAAGGAGAGAGGAGGAAAGCGGGAGTTGGAAGAGGACTGAGGAGGACGAGATTACGAAAAGGATGGAGGAGAGTCTGTCGATGGAGTCGGGCGAGGAGGTGGATGATAGAAAAAAAAGTAAGTAAGGACAGTGAAAGAAGGTAGGAAAGCGCCGAACGCAAGGTGGGGGAGAGCCGGACAAAAGCGAAGAGGCCCGACAGGAAGGAAGGAGGCAGAGAGATGCGGATCTGGAGGAAGTGGAGGGAGAATGACAGAAGGGTGCCGGATGAAAGGGGAGGGGAAAAGAAATATGATGTTAGGTCGCTTGGGTCATGGGTATATTGAATGTATAATGTAAATGTAAATGTATAATTGGGTCACGGGTATATATGTAAAGGGTTGGGTACGTCCCTGGAAAACGCCATGTAAAAATTGTACAGGGTTGGGTACGTCCCTAAAAAACGCCCTTTAAGACCCCTTGGGGTGAATAATGTACACTATTGAAATTGAATTGCGTGTCGTAACATTTAGCTAAACACGCTATCAGAAGCTGAAAAGTCATTCAGAGAGCAAATTAGGATATGTATTAAGGTGATGCTGGAGTCGTCTGTATTACTGACAAAATTACCATTTTCTATGTTATCGACTTATATCTGTCCTTGTATAGACAGGGATATAGACAAGGATAGCACCTACATTGCATGCACACCTACGCACGAATCGTCATACACACTGTAGGGGAACACGGAGGAATGGTGGCCACGGGGTAATTGTAGTCATGCAGTTATAGGCGTATCCGAGAGAGCTCGAGCGTGTTTTGTTTAGCCCTGTATTAGAGAGACGCGAGAAAGGGTTGACTAATGCGCTGAATTGCTGCTCAGTTGTCGTTTTGCGTCTAAAAAGGATTAAAATCGTTTTTGTACTCTATTCTTGTAATTTTCGTCGATTTTTGTGATGAAATATGAGTATTGAAAATACACATTACTACAATTCATTACATTTCATCATTAGAGTAGATTTCAGTAATATATCAACTGTTTGCCTTGAAACGATCACCCGCTTTTCAATCAATCTTTTCGCTTTTTAATCAATCAATCGTTTTTTTGCTAGTTTGGTACTAAATAAGTAGTAATAATTAAATAAATATTAACGTTTTTTGTTATAATCTTTCGATATTAACAATTATTTATTGATTTATAAGTATGACTTTAATATTAATGTTTTATAGAATGTGTACACACACACACACACACACACACACACACACACACACACACACACACACACACACACACACACACACACACACACACACACACACACACACACACACACACACACACACACACACACACACACACACACACACACACACACACACACACACACACACACACACACACACACGCACGCACGCACGCACGCATTTACACGGTGCTAGATAAGTCATGTTTAGTCATGGTAGTCATGTTTTGTTATCGTTTCTAGTTTAATTTTTTAAGAAATTACGCGAAAACATTTACTTTTACGAAAAAAAAGACCTCGAAAATCGGCCTACTTGACCCCTGGAGATTTTGTTGATAACGATCAAAAATTACATCGCTCTATTTTTTTCCCTTAAGATTTGACATCTGCTCTTTCAGAATCCGCAAGAGAAATTGAATTCTACCGGATAGTTTCAAAGTTGTAAATTTTCAAAAAAAAGTGCAAAATTCGCGTTTTTCCTCCTCAGCGAAAAATTTGTATAGGTAGGGTAGAGCGGGGTCAAAAGTAACAATTTGACTTTAGAACTTGATTGTGGAAGAACTATTACAGTAAAAGAAAAATTCTTGATACCCTAAGTTAATGTGATCATTTCACTTTATGGAAATCCTCCTATTTAAATCTTGTGATAAACCAAATAAGAATTATTAATCAAAAACATAAACGAGGGAAAATGTTACAATCGCCCCCGACTATGGGTCGGTTGCAACACTATAAGAGATCGATAGTAACAGTTTTAAATAATCAAAATAAAAAATGTTTATTCAATGAAAAATAATAATTTTTCTTATATTAACAAAAACAAACTAAAATATTCATATTCTTATACAAAAGAAGTAAAATAAAATCTTATTCTATTAAAACATAATTTCTTTATATCAATTATAGAAAACATTAACTTTGTTCATTTAATTATAAACATTTTTTGTTCTTATATTTTTAAATGATAGGAACACAATGTCTTTAAGGACTAGTACAAATAAAAACTACTTTGAATCACAGTTGTTACAATCGTCCCGAATATGTTTTTGAACTTTGACTTAAAATTTTTAATAATAAAATGCCAAAAATGAATAAATAATAATTATTATAATAAGCAAAAATAACGAAACTCAAATATAATCTAAAAGAAAAAGTACTTACTTGCAGTGGATATATTACATTAAAAGTTTAAGATTGTCGGAAGAAACTACTTTACGGCCTCAAAAACACATTTTATTTATTGCACACGTCCACTCAATACCCAGGCCGCAGGCGTTCTGAGACACGTTATAGCTTGTTCAGCTTCATCCGTTAATCAACAGAAGCATTCGCATCTATGCCTATAACTATAGATATTTGAGTTGTTACTTTCGCCCCGCGTTACTTTTGATCCCGCTCTACCCTACACTTAAACGGCTTTTTTGGGAAACATACAAACCGCACAGAGATTTCGCTCCTCCTCCTAGGATTAATACGACGCTACATGAGTAGAAAGAAAATGGTAATTTTATCGGTAAAATAGACGACTTCAGCATTCCCTTAATGCCCGCAGGTGCGTATTCGAGTATGGACAATAAACTTTTGTTTTTTATCCTTTTATGTCCTTGAATGACCTTCAGTGTCTATGATTATTGTATTCGTCTTGAAGTGGGCTACAATCGTAGCTGTTCGAAAATAGGCATTTAAGACAGTGTTCCACTTAAAACAGTGGAAGTGATCTTTATACTTTTTTGGCGAATTCACTTAGAAAAATAATAACTTGACCAAAATATGTCCCCTTCGAAACCGTTTTACTTTCATCTAAAATGTTTTTTTTGTATCATCAATAATTTCAAAGAAAATTGACTGGATTGATTAAAATATCTTGGAAATGACTTTGAGTTAAAAGAATTGAACACATAGGTGTTGAAAGAGTTTAGAGGGATCATTAGAACATCGCAAAAAAATTCAATAGATGGAGAAGTCTTGCAAATTTCAAGATTATCTTTGTTTCTTAAATGGAATCTAATACTTTTTTTACTGTATGATGAAGGAGCGTAACAAGACGAATTCATTCATACCATATGTTGTAATGTTTTATTAACAAATTTTTTAAATAAATCAATAAAATTGATTCGAATTTTAAATTAAATTTTAGCGAGCCCTATTTATCCCGTTATGCTATTCTTATTGCTTTTGACTAGTTAACTTTCATAACACGAAGGTTTTGTGTAATGACTAGCCAGATTTGACATCACTAGACATTTTTTATAGAGATATCTAAAAGAAAAATTTTTCGCTCGTCAGTCAACAACACTTAAGGATATGAAAGGACGAATTATTGACGCATTTTAATGCATCATACACGAAATGCTTGCGTCTGTTCAAGATAGCTTTAGGAAATGTATAAATAAATGTATCGATGTTCAGCAATGTATTCGAACATTTGCAAGTTTAAAAATAAAATATTTTTGTTACTGATTGACTCGAAGAAACTGACATTGAGATAGACTTGTTTATTTACCTTCCTTCGTGTTATGAAAGTAAACTAGTCGTAAGTGATAAAAATAGCATAACAGAACAAATAGAACTCGCTGAAAGGACTATACAAAAAGTAGACCCAAATGGGAAACTCATCACAGCTCGACGAAATTTAGCAGGAACATTCATATCGGGTTCATGCCAAAGAAAGAATTTTTGTTGACACTTGTCTGGATTGGAAGCGGTGAAATGTGCAAAAAGAATCGCGAGAAAGACGATAGGTGTGATTATGAACAGCACCCAGCATAAAAAGGTAAAAAAAATCAACTTTCCTGCTATTCAGCAACAATAATAAAGTAGGGTGTCCCATTTTAAATGCCCCATGCAAATATCTCGAAAAATATGGAAGATATGGAAAAACGTTTTAGACAAAAGTTCACCATTTATTGCAAAAGTTTTTTTGCTTTCTAACATGGACATTCAAGTTTTTGAGCTTTTAAACTATTGATTTAAAAAAAATTGCTCTAAAATGTGCAGTTGATCAAAAGTTATAGTAAAAAGAAAACGATAAGTTAGCCTAATTCATATGTACTAACCCATATCTACGTTACTTTTAGAAGTGTACCGTTCAAGAGTTATATAGAAGATAGTATAGGATAATCCTTTCTTTTACTTCGATATGCTTTATTGTAGGTATATGTGTGCAATTATTTTTATGAAATAGGGTAGCATTTCAAGGGGCAAAGAGGATAATTTCTTACGTAAGCTGTAAGAATTTAATTTACATTGAAATATATTATTGCGACTCTATCGCGGGCGCAACAATATGTATAATCCATCGTTTCTTAGTCATCATATCTCTAAAACTCATTATCACGATGTTGCGCAGGCATATATGTATATTTGGCTTTTGAATTAGACATTCTATACCGGTCAATTCTTCCCCCTTCTCTTTTTCTAATATAAATATCTTACGATAAAACAATGATATTTATATTGTGAAAAGAAATAACTTCAAAGAATTGTAAAAAATTTTTAATACAAAATTGTAAAAAAAAGTAAAGCTTGTTAAAGTTATAGACAAAGGGCAAATATTAATGTAAATGTGAATATTTATAATAATCAAAATAATAATGTTTTCTATCAATTTTGAAAGAAATTTGGTTGCATGTTAATTATTCCGTAATATCTGTTTATATCTAAGCCACTTATAGATATCAAATAGTATCGGAAATCTGCGCGGGCGCACGTCTACATTCGGCTTTTGCATTAGATATTCTGTATTGATCGTCAACTTAATTTCAAAATGATGAAATTATGGATATCTAACTACGGCCGAGATATGAGTCAGCAGTATGAAATTCTACAGGCCATATACCTTGAACGGATAGTGTCATGGCACGTGAAATGTCTAATACCGTCGGTGTAGTCTAATTACGTCAATATCGGATTTCCTCTCTGAACGGACGTCGCGTCGTACGTTACTACACCCGAGGAAGAGCTTTCTCTATTATCTGCTTTCCTTGTCAGCAGGCCGGCACGTCCGATCTACATCCAATTGCGTGCCCAAAGCCCGAATAAGCTAACCACGGAATCGGATTCGAAATCCGTGCGGATACTCTGCGCCCGAACTTCAAATTATACACAGCCTGTGGGCGTCTATCGGGAGAGTAGTTTTGTGCGCATTACAAGCTACATAGAACTGGATCTACAAAATACACATATACATACATACATGCAATAAACATCAAAAATGGGCCAGACAGCCGAAGCGTTTGAAACATATTGATCAAGCTGTATTGCGGTCTATTCTCTTTATTCTCTTATAGTACAATTAGATGTAGTTAAAATTTTCTTGAAGAATAAACAAATATATTAAGTCGTTGCCCGACTCTCACGCCGCGGACGTGGTGGTAGGCACTTGAGATTTAATGTTTCTTCTCTTTGAGAGTCTTTATTCACACTTTTATTTATGTACACACATACACTGAGAGAAATAATAATAAAAAAAAAAATTTTTGTTGATTTAATAAAACCGGAAGATTGTATGTTGCCAAGCAGATGACTTGATTGGCTTAACAAAATATTTGTACAAAATATTTTGTTCTTTTTGTTCTTTTGACTATTTTGT
>NW_027249922.1:12500-59763 GCF_030848795.1 Temnothorax nylanderi
GAGATATCGGTCTATTTTTAATTTTATTATATTCTTCAGTCTTTTCTATTTCTATTTCATATATAATTTTTTAAGATTTGATTGGTCTCCGATATTTTTTTCTTTTCTCTGAAACTAGCAAAGTCTAATCTGAATGCAATCTTTTAAATCAATAAATTAGTGGCTGATTTCATTTATTAATTGTCAATTTCATAAATATTATTTGAAATACTGCCAAAACGTCTTTGTCAACGCTCGAACAATGGAAGAATTCAGTTATTGTAAGTTTAAATAAGAATTTATAAATTTTACTTAAGAAAATGAATATTCGTTCTCTTTAATATACAGGGTGTTCCTCAATGTTTGGTACTTTTTTCATATTTAGATAGAGCGAGCCAAACTGAGTCGAAAAGTCATGTACCATTTTGCAATTTTCGCAAAAGTTGATGAGTTATTAATGATTAAAAATCGCCGTATTGGCCCGGCCCACCGCCAAATCCAAGCGCGCGGCGAGATGCGGCCGCCCCGAGGTCGGCGCGAGGGCAGTTGATTTCTACAAGCGTCGATGATTACGCACGAGCGGCGCGTAACGTTGGGCCCCCGTCCTGAGCGATGATAGTTTCTCGCCTTTTTTAAATAGAAATAAAATTTTCTAACAACATAGAAAAATTTTTTGTGCGTACGTATGTACATACGAGTGTACATGCATACACAGGAAAATATCAATTGTACTGCTTAAAAAAGCGATTACTCAATTTATTTTTTTTCTTTTAGTAAGTAACGGTTGTCTTTAAGAAAGAATATTTTCTTGATAATAGTCTCTTAAAATGTACAAATTTTAGAAACAGTCTTTATCATGTACTCGAAAGAAGAATTTATACTCCTTCAAAGAACATAATAAAATTTTATCAAAGAAAAGTCAAAATAATAAATAAAGTAATATGAGGACCATCGAGATTAAAATAGGAGAAGTCAAGGCTATGAGGGTCAGAGGCAGATCACAGTGCGTAATATCAGAAATAACTGATTTATTCGTCGTTTTGATACATTACATCGATCCGTACGTTTCGGCTCAGTTTTGAGCCATCTTCAGCGGCAGTTACAGAAATTAAGTTACACGTTCTCCGTACCGTATGGTGAGTTTACCGATTTAAAGTATCAGAAACATAGACCAATTGATCCATATCTGTAAATTTGTTCAATTAATGTTGAGATATTAAAAGGATTCCTTAGGAAACTCACCATTCGGTCTGAATAACGTGGAATACAGAGCCATGTACATAATGAATAGGGGAGACCGGGGCTAAACAGTCTGGTTTTTTTCGGTGCCGATTTTTAACAACAAAATAAATAATTTTAGTTAAATATGGTATACCACTGTAAAGAGTGAACCTTTAGCTACAAAATTTATTAAGGAAATTTTTATCTACGTCGCTTTGTTTAACCGGTATAGAGCAAAAACGACAACGGTGAAAAAATTGAAATCTCAAAAATGCCGGGGCTAATCGGTCCCCCCCTCCCCTGGGGCTAATCGGTCACACTGCATTTTCAATACATATACGTACATCTAATCCTGAAAAATGATAGGATACATTTTAATAATTGTTTTTTAAGAGAAAAATATAAAAATTTATTTAAAATTTTTATGCGAAACGTTATTAAACAATAATTGTTTTACCTATTCCATAAAACAATTTAGGCACGTGAATACAGAGGTTAACCAAATCGTAAACTCCCCAACGGCACGTCACATTGTCAACGCGGGCAACCACGGGGAACACGCGTGACGGCGTTCCGGTGCCATAGGATCAGCGCGGACCCTCGAGCAACCTAACCAAGCCCGTTTCTCGCAGGGGAGCGATAAATAAAACAGGGGGGTTAGAAAAGCTCGCGGTGGAGCGCGACCATTTTACCGACTCGACGGCGTCCTCGCGCCGATTCCTGGACGCGCCGACGACGACGACGACGACGGCCACGACCACCACGACGACGACGGCCACGACCACCACGACGACAACGACCACCACGACGACAACGGCCACGACCACGACGACGACGACGACGACGATGACGACGACGACGACGACGACGACGACGATGACCACCACCGACACCACCACCACTACAACGGCGGCGACAATGACGCCGAGACGATGCGGCGAACGTTGGACGATGCGGTCGCACGCGCGACTCTCACTGACTTAACGACCAACAACGACAATTTACCGCGGCCGGGAGTCGGGACGATCTACCGCACGCGCGGCATGTCAACTCTCGCGCGGAAATCGCAGGATCTCAGAGCCGTGCCGTGCCTCGCCGTACCTCGCCGACGTGCCGTGAGCGCGAGCGATCTCGAAAACAACGGTCCGCCATCTTTTCGGTCGGCCAAAACACCCGTTTTGCGACGATACGTGCGTACCATTTTCCTCTTACACAAACTGACGCACGTGCAAGGAAAGACAGAATCACGCTCGAGGGAAACCTAACCTGAAACCGCCGTGAGCTGAAGTCGTGCGCCCGGCGCGCCACAGTGACGAGATTAGCCCGATTAGCCCCGGGTGCTTGTAGACTGATTAGCCCCAAACACAAGTTTCAGGTTTGATCGCCCATGAAATATTAGACATCAACGATAATGAAAAAACTACACTGGATTCGTGTTCAGCATGCATTACTCTTTATAATCACGTACCTCGAGATTTGGAGAGCAAATATTATTGCAGATATTACAAAATTTTCACGCGCAGAAAATTTCACTTTCACCTTCCGAAAACACGTTTGCCCTCGTAAAAATCATAACACGGCAGGTAACCTGCCGAAACTCCGTTGGTCACATGGGTACCATAAGCAGCGTTTACAATGTTAATAGCGAGTTCGCACAATATACAGGTTCCGAGATATTTGATTAGACGTATTTACCCCATAGACTTTTTAGCCCCGGTCTCCCCTACTCTCTGCGAGAAGACTTGACGATCTTATCGACACGACACATAGCCTTGACTTCTCCTATCAAAATAATTAGCAAATCGAATTTTTGTTTTAATTTTATATTCTTAACTGAAAAACTAAATAATTAGAATTTAGAATATTATGTATTTTAAGTAATATTATCAAGAAAACATTTTTTGTAAAGATCATTGTTACTTAAAAGAAGAGAAAACTGAGTAATTGGTTTTCTTAGCACTAGAATGATATTTTTTTGCGTGTGCGTATACGGCACGCCATTTTACTATTTAATACCATCATAGAAATTCTACCAAATTAAATTGATACTCAAAGAAAAAAAATTATTATTATGTCTAGACAAAATATTAATTCCGAATTTATTTTATGTTACGACATAAAAATTTTTCGGGAATTAAAATTATGTACATAATTGTAATTCTCGAATTTTACTTATGTACGCAATTTTAATACTTGAATTTCTATTATGTACACAATTGTAATTCTGGAATTACTTTTTTTCCTTTGGTAAGTAACGGGGTTCTTTAAGAAAGAATATTTTCTTGATAATAATCTTAAAATATATTCATCACAAATTTTAGAAAGTCTTTATCATGTACTGGAAAAAAGAATTTATACTCCTTCAAGGAACATTATAAAATTTTATGAAAGAAAAGTCAAAATAATAAGCAAATCGAATTTTTGTTTTAATTTTATATTCTTAATTGAAGAATTAAACAATTTGAATTCAGAATATTACTTGTTTTAAGTAAAGAGAGTAAACAGTTACTTAAAAGAAGAGAACTAAAATAGAGAAATTGGTTTTCTTAGCACTAGAATAATATTTTTGGCGTGTGAATTTTGCGTACATAAATAGCAATCACGATATAAGATCGCGAGCCAAAAAATAATTATTTTTTCTTTCTGTGGCAAGAAAATGATAGAGCGCTATCATTTCCACACACCACCTTGCGGCAGATAGCATGGCGCATTTTTTTAAGTGGTATCCTTAGTAGGTCTAATCCACTTTGTATTAAAATATTCTCTTATTTTAATGAAAGAACTGTTCAAAGTACCTTCCTCGTTCTCGTATACAGAGTTCGGCCCTTCGATTAATATTGCGCGTCGCGCGGTGCGCCATTTCCGGCGTGATGGTATCGAAAGCTGCGAGAATTTCTTCTCGTACCTCAGTTTCTGTACCACCACGCCGGTGTACTCGACTAAATCTTAGATGTAACCCCAAACGAAATAGTCGAGCACGTTAATATCCGGCGACCGCGCCAGCCAAATGATTGTGCCACCTCGACCCATCCATCTGTCCAGATATCGCGCGTCTAAAACATTTCGCGCCTGTCGCGAAAAATGCGCATTTTCCAATATGATGGGGCTCCGGCGGATTTTTCGCGAAAGGCGCGAAATGTTTTAGACGCGCGATATCCAGACAGATGGATGGGTCGAGGTGGCCTAATCATTTGGAAAAAGGCACTTCGAACAGTTCTTGCATTAAAATATGAGAATATTTTAATGCAAAGTGGATTAGACCTACTGTGGGTACCACTTAAAAAAATGCACCATGCTATCTGCCGCAAGGTGGTGTGTGGAAATGATAACGCTCTATCATTTTCTTGCCACAGAAAGAAAAAATAATTATTTTTTGGCTCGCGATCTTATATCGCGATTGCTATTCATGTACGCACAATTCACACGCAAAAAATATCATTCTAGTGCTAAAAAAACCAATTACTCCATTTTAGTTCTCTTCTTTTAAGTAACTGTTATCTTCACAAGGAATATTTTTTTGACAATAGGTAATCTTAAAATACACTCATCACTCTCTTTACTTAAAACAAATAATATTCTGAATTTAAATTGTTTAATTCTTTAATTAAGAATATAAAATTAAAACAAAAATTCGATTTGCTTATTATTTTGACTTTTCATTGATAAAATTTTATAATGTTCTTTGAAGGAGTATAAATTCTTTTTTCCAGTACATGATAAAGACTTTTTCTATTTGTGATGAATACATTTTAAGATTATTAT
This sequence comes from Temnothorax nylanderi, assembly GCF_030848795.1. NCBI lineage: Eukaryota > Metazoa > Arthropoda > Insecta > Hymenoptera > Formicidae > Temnothorax > Temnothorax nylanderi. The sequence continues at coordinate 17,463 of NW_027249922.1, forward strand.
CAAGAAAATATTCTTTATTAAAGAACCCCTTTACTTACCAAAAGAAAAAAAGTCATTCCAGAATTACAATTGTGTACATAATAGAAATTCAAGTATTAAAATTGCGTACATAAGTAAAATTCGGGAATTACAATTATGTACATAATTTTAATTCCCGAAAATTTTTTATGTCATAACGTAAAATAAATTCAGAATTAATATTTTGTCTAGACATAATTGTAATTCTGCATTTTCAATTATAGCTTAATAATAATTCGATGAATTATAAGTATGTCTAGACATAATAATAATTTCTTTTCTTTGAGTATCAATTTAATTTGGTAGAATTTTTATGATGGTATTAAATAGTAAAATGGCGTGCCGTATACCCACACGCAAAAAAATATCGTTTTAGTGCTAAGAAAACCAATTACTCAGTTTTCTCTTCTTTTAAGTAACGATGATCTTTACAAAAAATGTTTTCTTGATAATATTACTTAAAATAAGTAATATTCTAAATTCTAATTATTCAGTTCTTCAGTTAAGAATATAAAATTAAAACAAAAATTTGATTTGCTAATTATTTTGATAGGAGAAGTCAAGGCTAAGAGAGTCAGACGCAGATCACAGTGCGTAATATCAGAAATAACTGATTTATTCGTCGTTTTGATACATTACATCGATCCGTACGTTTTGGCTCAGCTTTGATCCAAATATTGCATGTATACCAATAGTAAAACTCCGATTTGCCAACGACCAAAGTTCATGAGCATGGATTACAATTTGCTAAAAACCGTGACATATGCATGATGCAAAAAATCCGTGTCATTTTGAGACGGTGTCAAATCGTGCTTTGTTATAATCCTCGCCGGTGTGTTGACCTACGACATGCCTCTTCTTGCAAGACCTTCCATATCATTGCTGTGCATGTATCGTGTCGATAAGATCGTCAAGTCTTCTCGCAGAGAGTATTCATTATGTACATGGCTCTGTATTCCACGTTATTCAGACCGAATGGTGAGTTTCCTAAGGAATCTTTTTAATATCTCAACATTAATTGAACAAATTTACAGATATGGATCAATTGGTCTATGTTTCTGATACTTTGAATCGGTAAACTCACCATACGGTACGGAGAACGTGTAACTTAATTTCTGTAACTGCCGCTGAAGATGGCTCAAAACTGAGCCGAAACGTACGGATCGATGTAATGTATCAAAACGACGAATAAATCAGTTATTTCTGATATTACGCACTGTGATCTGCCTCTGACCCTCATAGCCTTGACTTCTCTTATTTTAATCTCGAGGGTCCTCATATTACTTTATTTATTATTTTGACTTTTCTTTGATAAAATTTTATTATGTTCTTTGAAGGAGTATAAATTCTTCTTTCGAGTACATGATAAAGACTCTTTCTAAAATTTGTACATTTTAAGAGACTATTATCAAGAAAATATTCTTTCTTAAAGACAACCGTTACTTACTAAAAGAAAAAAAGTAAATTGAGTAATCGCTTTTTTAAGCAGTACAATTGATATTTTCCTGTGTATGCATGTACTACACTCGTATGTACATACGTACGCACAAAAAATTTTTCTATGTTGTTAGAAAATTTTATTTTTATTTAAAAAAGGCGAGAAACTATCATCGCTCAGGACGGGGGCCCGGCGTTATGCGCCGCTCGTGCGTAATCATCGACGCTTGTAGAAAACAACTGCCCGCGCGCCGACCGCGGGGCGGCCGCATCTCGCCGCGCGCTTGGATTTGGCGGTGGGCCGGGCCAATACGGCGATTTTTAATCATTAATAACTCATCAACTATTGCGAAAATTGCAAAATGGTACATGACTTTTCGACTCAATTTGGCTCGCTTTATCTAAATATGAAAAAAGGTCCAAACATTGAGGAACACCCTGTATATATATATATATATATATAGGGGAGACCGGGGCTAAGCCGACACTATTTTTTCAAAGGCAATTTTTAATATTTAATTAAAATTTTTAGGCAAATTCAATGGTACATATTTAAAGAGTGTTTCTTCAGGTACAAAATTGATTCAGGAAGTTTTGCTGTACGTCGCTTTGTTTTGCCGCCAGGAAAGAAAAAGTGACGCGAAGACAAATTTTCGAATTGAAAAATGCCGGGGCAAACTCGACACCCCGCCGGGGCAAACTCAACACTTTGTCTGATCGACACAATTTGATCTGGAACTTATTTTTTACTGTCTGAAAATGAAAATACATTGTTTATTGTGTATTTAAAAAGTACAAAAATTCGGAATAAAGTAGCTAGAACAATCATTTGAAATAATGAGAACAAAAATTGTTGAACTATCAATTATCTTCATCTAAACTCATGTCTGAAAAACAATTAATGCAGGTAAACTCGCGATCGGACGTGCGCATACATTTGTCATGAGCCATACGGCTGCATGACAAGCATCGTTTGTTACTGGGAGCCGACGAAACGGCGTGGTGTTGACTTTGCCCCGGACGTCGTTTTTCACTTTTGTCACTTCAAAAACATGAAAATTTTGAAAATATCCAAAAACGATTATCGGATTCATATAGAGCATCAAATTTCCCATCAAAATCACTTACCGGTAGATTCGCAAGAGTAAAGCTCGATGAAAGAGTAGACATTTTCGAGAGATCAGAAAAATTACTTTTCACTATCAAAAACGCTTATGTCGCGTTAAAAATTACACTATAACTCAGAATGTTACCAAATTCCGTTGATAATACTGGCACATAAAGACGCATTTACAGTAGGAAAGGCAAGTTTCTACGATAGATTTAAATTGGCAAAAAGCCTAGTGTCAAGTTTGCCCCGTTGTCGGCTTAGCCCCGGTCTCCCCTATATATATATTTTTTTTTAATTGTACGACAATTTTTTGAAAAGAGTTGAATTTCTTTAAAATTTGAATTTCTTTAAAATGTTTAATTTACAACGCAATTAATAATTTTAGTATTAGAAGACGGTCAGGACGCGCTAATCAGTAGGATGAGGAAAACTATTGACATAGAATGAGAAAGATGAGTAATCTAATTGAATTTGGAAAAAGTATAGTAAAAAATAATAATATATGTATTTATATATATAGATTTTTAGAGAAATAAACTTGATTGCAAAAAATTCATCAAAGGGCATAGGGGGATAAGCATGGTGAAATTGCCCCGGGCGAATATTTAATTGCCACTTCGAGGATATGTAGGTATTGATAAAAGACAATGACCCTCAAAAAATCAGACGTCTAACTCAACGGGTTTTCGATTAAATCAAAAAATACTTAAAAATCAAAAAAATTTTTTTCTCGGGAACGGCTTGATCGATTTTGATAAAATTTTAATATGTTATAGGGACATATAACGACTTTCTTGAGACAGAGTAACAACCGTATAGAGTTTCATTATTCAGTAAAAAAAATTGTTTTTTTTTTCAAAAATTATTTTTTTAAGCATGATATGATTTGAGCAAAATTATGAAATTATTTTTTTTAGAAGCTTTATACTCTCTTATATAAAATATATTTTTTTCGATTGATTCGAAATGGTGCGCCGTACTGAAAAAAAATAAAAACTATTTTATACTATAAATTTTCCGGTTTTTGATATTTATTGGTCGTTATTTTATAATAACAAGTAGTTAATCAAGGAGAGTTCTAACTAGGGAGCTCCGAGGAGGGGGTGAGGGAGGGAGGGGGTATCGGGTTTCGCGGGGGTGAGAGGAAAAGGGAGGGAGTGGGGTATCGGGTTACACAAGGGTATCGGGTTTCGAGGGTGGTGAGGGGGAGGGGGAGGGGGAGGGTGAGGCGGGGTATCGGATTTCAAGGATATTGGGTTTCAAGGATATCGGATTACGAGGGGAAGGGGGAGGGGGAGGGTGACCTTGGCATACCACGTGTATGACTCACCGGTATGACTCATATCCGGTACGACTCACGTGTATGACTCACCGGGATGACTCACCGGGGGATGACTCACCGGGATGACTCACCCGCGCCGCGGGGTCCGCGTTCGCGGTCGCGGTCGCGCCGCGGGTCCGCGTGGGGGTCCGCGGGGTCCGCGGGTCCGCGTGGGGGTCCGCGGGGTCCGCGGGTCCGCGTGGGGGTCCGCGGGGTCCGCTGGTCCGCGTGGGGGGTGCGCGTCGCGCCGCGTGGGGGTGCGCGTCGCGCCGCGGGGGTGTCCACGTCGCGCCGCGGGGGTACGTTTGCAGGGGGTACGTTCGCAACGACGCCGCTAGGCGGCGCACAATGGGTAAGACTAACTCGATAGCGCACTGCGTAGGAGCGTGTTTAATAACGCTAACGCATCAAACCTGTCGGAACATGTTCGTCGTAAACAACATTTTTCTGGGAAAAGGGGGGTGGTTATCGCGTAGACTAAACAATCTATCTACGCAGTACGTAAAAGACAAAGGAAAAAATAACGGATCGACCCTCGAAGCGACCATCGCGATTGCGATGAGCCTTTGATGACAATCGACAAAGCGTGCGAAGGTAATCACGACGATTACGTGGTCAGCGATACGTACGGTCGCGTGGTGACAGCAGAACGGAGAAGTCGTCAGAGAAAATTATAATAGCGGTGTATAAAAATATAATGATAGTCGCAAAAAACGTCTCGCATTACAAAGGCGAGCGCCGACGTCCGCTAGAACATCGGCGCCTCGCTTCTATGTTACGGTACGCGATATTTGATTGTAAAATTCATGCAGCCGGAGTTTTAGTGAACGTCGCATATACGGCTCGAATGGAAATGCGCGCGAAGAAATTATAGCTGCTTTCTTTATGTTATTAAAGTATTCAGCGAAGGACAGTCGATGACGCATCGAACCTGTCGGGACATGTTTCGCGGGCGCCGTAAACAAATTTTTATGGGAAAAGGGGGTGTTATCGCGTAGACTAAACAATCTATCTACGCAGTACGCGAGACAAAGGAAAAGATCTTTCAAAAATCAGTTGGAGCGAGAGAGAGAGGGCAAAGGGTATATAACGAGGAATGAAGCGCGTCGAGCCGCAGTAGTAAGATTTGAGAGCGATACATCGATCGAAAAGTATCGAGGTTTCTTCGTTAATATATGATAGAACATTATCACGTGCACGTTGCTCTGTAAGAGAGACTCTGTGAAGCGATATAATAAAAGAACTGGTGCGAAAGTGATCAAACATGGATCAATTCGAGCAAACCGAACGCGATCTATTGGAGCTGTCCGACCAAGTCGCTACCTTGGGTGAATTTTTTACATGGGCGCTGCAATGCGCGGAATTCGTCGAGCAGCTCGAAGAAGGCTGTCGTGGCAAACGTCCGCGGCTCTCGATCGGACAGAGGCAATCCTCGTTCGGACGGAGGCAAAAGTTGGTTGCCAGAATCGCGCGACTCGAGGGTGCGAAGACGCGATTGGAAAGACAATTTATCCATAGCGGTGGAGATTATGCGAACGCCGGTAACAGTGGCGACACGCGCGCGACAGAACTCGTATGGCGAGAAATCGATGTAGCGTTCGAATCGCGGATAATGACCGGCGCGGTAATTAATGCAGACCATATAGATCCGCGACAGTTTTTGGAAGACGCCTGCAGCGTAGTGTGCAAGCGAGTGCGAGACATTATAAAAACACATAACTGTGTCAAAGTGAACACCGCGTTCAACGGGGAATTTGTGGCGGGTGATAAACGTGCGAATAAAAGTATTACTACGAGAAACTATGAACTCTGTCGTACAACGCACTTGCGCGAGTGGTACGAGCGGCACGTTATCGAGCCCACATTAACATCCCTCGAGGAGTTCCAGGAACGCGACAGTGGGTGGGCGTTGACGCGAATCCTCAATTTGACGGTGAACGTCAACAGGTACAATCCTTTGCGCGCGGGGTGTCACTTGCAATTGCCTCAAGACATTAAATCGAAGAGAGCGGTAATCAATGTGCGATCAATGGATAATGCGTGTTTTGCGTGGGCAGTGACGGCTGCTCTGCATCCAGCCGAAAGAAATTCAGATCTGGAATCATCATACCCGCATTATTCAATGGTATTGAACGTACGAGACATTGAGTTCCCAATGACGTTGAGTCAGATTAAACATTTCGAACGACTCAACAATATATCCGTCAACGTCTATACCATCGAGGGACAGAAGACGTCAACCATTCTTCCAATACGGCTTACCGATCGCACGAGTAACAAACACGTGAATCTGCTGTACGTGCAGGACCCACGGGACAACAATGTTGGACATTTTGCGTGGATCAAGAATCTATCCCGCCTCGTGAGCTCACAATTGAGCAAGCACGCTGGTCGGAAATACATTTGTGATCGGTAAGTACCTATACTTCTTTTTTAAAAATATATAAAATATTTTATATTTTGTGTATAAAAAATTTATAATATTTGTATGTTTTTTTTGCAGATGTCTTCACTACTTCAGTTCAAGCGACAAGTTGCAGTCTCACACGGCAGACTGTCGAGAGGTAAACAAATGCGCTATCAGACTACCGAGCGAGAACAACAAGTGGCTGAGCTTCAAGAACCACAGCAGGAAAGAGCGACTTCCCTTCGTGGTGTACGCCGATCTGGAATGCGTGCTGCAGAAGACACAACCGGAGACGGAACACGCGTCATACGCCTATCAACATCATCTGGTATGTAGTATAGCATACTACGTACAGTGCTCGTACGACGACTCGTTATCGGCGTATCGATTTCGTCGCGATAATGACTGCGTCGCGTGGTTCGCCGAGGAACTCAAAGGATTGGCGCATCGCGTAAAGAACATCTTGTCCGACATTGTGTGCATGGTAGAGCTAACGCGAGACGAGCGGGAGATATTTCACAGCGCGACGCAATGTCACATTTGCGAAAAACCGTTTGCGCCGGATAATAATCGTGTACGCAATCATTGCCACCTGACCGGGTGTTATAGAGGTCCGGCACATTCGACGTGCAATCTGAATTATAAGGATTCTCACTTCATACCAGTCATTTTTCACAATCTATCGGGCTATGACGCACACTTTATTATCAAGGAGATAGCTGCCGCGTTTGAAGGCTCGATCGACGTACTGCCTATAACAAAGGAAAAGTACATCTCATTCACGAAGCATGTGAAAGACACAGCCGACAGATCAGATTCGCGAAGCGACAAAAAGTTAAGATTCATCGACTCGTACAAATTTCTGAGCGCGAGTCTCGCAAAATTGGCATCCTTCCTGGATAAGGATAAATTAAAAATTATACGTTCCAAATTTTCCGCGTTATCCGACGACGATTTCGAATTATTGACGCGAAAAGGTGTCTTTCCATACGAATACGTGGACAGCGTCGAAAAGCTGGAGGATACGTGTTTACCGCCGCGCGATTCATTTTACAGTTCCTTGACCGGTGAAACCGTATCCGAGAGCGATTACGCGCACGCCGCGAACGTATGGCAGCGATTCTCCGTTCGAACCCTGGGCGAATACAGCGATCTATACCTGAAAACCGATGTCTTGCTGTTGGCCGACGTGTTTGAAAATTTCCGCGACAGCTGCGTCGCGAGTTTCGGACTCGATCCCGCGTACTACTACACTTTACCAGGCTTTACGTGGGACGCCATGTTGAAACATACGTGTATCAATTTCGAACTGCTGACCGACATTGACATGGTTATGTTTATCGAACGTGGTATTCGCGGCGGTCTGAGTCAATGTTCCGGCAGATACGCGCAGGCCAACAACAAATATATGCAATCGTACGATCCATCGAAACCGTCGTCGTTCCTAATGTACTTCGATGTTAACAACTTGTACGGCTGGGCGATGTGTCGGCCATTGCCCTACGCGGAGTTTCGATGGGTCGAAGACGTGTCGAATTTCGACTTTAACGCGATCGCTTCAGATTCGCCTACGGGCTATATTCTCGAGGTCGATCTAGAGTATCCTGCGGATAAACACGACGCGCACACTGACCTACCGTTCTGTTCGATGCGCGATAAACCGCCCGGCAAACGACAAGACAAACTTCTCGCGACTCTGTACGATAAGGAGCGTTACGTCATTCATTATCGCAATCTGCAGCAGTGCACGCACCACGGCCTTCGCGTCACAAAAATACATCGCGTATTGCAATTCGCTCAATCTGCGTGGCTCCGCGCTTACATAGAACTCAATACAATATTTAGAACACAGGCCAAAAATGAGTTCGAAAAAAATTTATATAAATTAATGAATAACGCAGTTTTCGGGAAAACGATGGAGAATGTACGCAATCACGTCGATGTAAAATTACTGACGAAGTGGGACGGACGATACGGCGCAGAGGCAATGATCGCGCGACCGAATTTCCACAGCAGGAGCGTGTTTTCGGAAAATCTGGTAGCCGTCGAACTGCGCAAACTCGAGGTGAAATTCGACAAACCGATCTACGTCGGCATGTGCATCCTTGACCTGTCGAAGGTGTGCCTATACGAATTTTACCACGAGTACATGTCTCCCCTGTACCGCGACTCGTGTAGAATTATGTATACTGACACGGACAGTTTGATTTATCATATCGAGTGCGACGACGCGTATGAGAACATGAAACGTGATATAGTCAGGTTCGACACGAGTGATTACGCGGTAGATAACGCTTATGGTATGCCACTCGTCCATAAAAAAGTGCCGGGCCTGATGAAGGACGAAAACAACGGCGCGATCATGACCGAATTCGTTGGACTTAGGGCGAAAATGTACGCCTTGCGAGTCGATGGCAAAAAAGACTGTAAAAAAGCTAAAGGTGTCAAAAGCAACGTCATCGCGCGCACCATCACGTTCGACGACTACACGCGGTGTCTGAACGATGAGATCGAAATGACTCGACCGCAGTCGTGCATAAGATCGAAAAAGCACAAAGTGTACACTATCAGCGAGACGAAAATCGCTCTGAGTCCGTACGACGATAAGCGATATATCGTGCCGGATTCGACCGATACGTTGCCGTGGGGACATTACCGAATATAACGTAATGTATACACGTATGTAATGTATGTAATTTAATGTATGCAATGTATGTACATATGTATGTATGTATGTATGTAACGTAATATAATGTAGTAGTATAACATATAAATGTAATGTATGTATTGTGACGTTGCAGTTTCGCTGCATAGTTGCAGCGCCCCGCCGCCGTCACAAGGCGCGGGTTTCGCGACCTTTTTCACGCCCGAGGACGGTTCAACGAATCGATGCGAGATCTCCAGGGGCATATTATAATTGCGTTACAAATTACTGATCCCTTTTATTTTATTTTGTATCATTTGCGTGGCGCCTCACCGAGCCGAAGACCGGAGTTTCCTGCGAGGATGCAGAGGACGCGAAAGCGGAGTCGACGAGAAGGATAACGGCGAGAGACCGGACGACGGAAAGCGGATCGAAGCGACTCGCGGGCCGCCGAGAGCGACGGAGCGCAGAAAAACACGCGCGCGGCGCGTGACACAGCGGCGGGCGGACCCATAATGGCAGGGCCCCGGGACGCCGGGGCTAAATCAGCTCATCTGCCCTCCTCACACTGCTGACCGGATTCCGGGATAGGCGGCCGCCATTCCCGAACCGAAAAGGAGGAACACGGAGGCAGACACGTCCCGTCCGCCGCCGGGAAGAATCCCGGAAAAGTTGCCGCGCGAGCGAAGGGCCGTTTAGCGTCCTGCGGAAAGCCGTAATTCACGGTCCTACGCACGAATCCGCCGCGAGCCTGCGAGCTCACCCCTCATTGGTCCGCGCTCCAACGTCGCGGGGCCGCGTACGCCCGGGGTGGGGTGCGCTATCGATTCCGCCATCGAGCGAAATTTCGGGAGCATTCGTGGATCGTCCTCGATAACCGACGCACGTCAAAGGCCAATTCGCGATATTCTCTTCGCGTTAAGTCGCATTTTGGGAGCTGAGTACGACGTCCGGCTGCTCTCTTTCGACCCTTGGGACGACGGCGAGGACCCTCGGGAGAGAATCTGCCTACGGTGAGGTTGCCTCGGTAACGTTTTATGTAAAGCCACGACACCGCTCCCCGGGTCGCGCTCTCGCTCGGGAAAATTCGCGATAATTAGCGTATTCGCCGACAAGGCGTATTTAGCGATCGATAGCGAGAGCGAGGGGCACCGGAATGGTCTCGTGGCCGTGGGATCGCGATCGAAATCTACGAACCTCTGGAGATCGCGGTAGGCGCGTCGATGACGACGTTCGATATCGCGAATACGCCATTTCTCGCGCCCTTCACGTTCACGACCGCGTGTCTCGTTATGCGTAATATTGCGCCCGGTCGAATCTTAGATTCTGCACGCGATATTAATGGCGTCAGAGGGATACTCGCGTTGGTTTAATTGCGTTACTTACGATTCGCGTTCGGGCATTTAGACTATCCTCGCGATATCGGCTGCGTTGAGATATTATTCGCGGTAGGATGTGGTTCGTCTTAAGATACCATCCGCGTCGACCTAAGGTTGCGTCTCGTTATTACTCGCGGTAATTCCGTAATCTTTCTCGCGTTAATTCGAGTATTTCGCGTTATGCCGAGTGTCTCGGCGCATCATTTTTCGCGTTGGACGATTGCTGACGATCGCGGGTGTTGCGTTCGATCAGAATCACTTGCGTATTCTCCGTTTCGTGCGTTAGGATAAATCGGTCATTTCGCGTTAGTTATAGCATTGGTCGCGGTAATTCCGTCTATTTTCTCGCGTTAGTTTAGTATTTCGCGTTACGTCAAGCGCCCCGGCGCCTTATTCTTCGCGTGAGGATATCCCTGGCGATATCACATGTTGCGTTCGTTTCTTCTTGCGTTGGGACGTTACTCGCGTCGCGTTCGGGCGTTAGGTTAAGATTACTCTTTGCATTAGTTTAAGATTATTCCCTGCGTTAGATTGAGATTATTACTTGCGTTAGAGTAAGATTCTTATGGCGACAGAATCCCTGCACGGGTTTGGGAACTTGCGTTCACGCGCTCCAAGCGTGGCGCATTATCATTTCGCGGTATTTCGCGCTATTATTTCGCGTTTATTTCCGTTATGTCGTAGTCAGTCGTAATTTGTACCGATATTCTATGTGGTTTGTCCGCGAACCTTTCTACTATTATTAGCTGTGAAATTATATGATCTCGATGATTTTGTAAGTTTAGTTTTCCTCACACGTTCTCTTGCTGCGCCTTCCGCGCGTTTACTGAGTTAACGTAATTTTCCGTTTATTTCCGGCGTCCGCGTTATCATATTTTGTATTCGAAATTTGACGCCCGCGTTATCTACCACCTGCTATTTGCTTTTGTTTTGAAAGCCACATTGGCACTTACTGTTCCATCCAGAAATTTCTACCGAATAAATGTTATCTTTTATCTGTTAACCGCTTGAGTTCGTGATCTTGATTATTTTGCGTCACCCCGCCGAATACCGCGCTGCCCTTCATCAACCCCGCCCTGCTATTAGGTCGAGCTAGCCATTCCCTCGCACACCGACTCATTTCGTTTTGCGTCTCGTTTTTGGTTTCTCGCGATTTCGCGGACGCGAATTTACGCGTCTGGCGCCCAACACTAGAATCTTTTCGTGGAGTGTCGGAGGTGCGAGAGAATCACCGGGGAGGCCTACCATCCCGCTCTCCTTTCCCCTTTTGATCCGGCACACGTCCCGGATCGCTCCGGGAGTGAAAAAGTCGTGACAGTATGTATGTATGTATGTATGTATGTATAATGTATATTAATTTATTAATGAAAGGATTATTAATTACACATTTATGTATTTTATATTATAAACATGTATTCAATAAAAAATTTTTATACAATATTTCCATTTATTATTTTCCTAAACATTTTGTTCCTAAAGTACGACATGTCATCCTGCGTGAACGTTATCTCCCTGTTTGCACAGACGTACTCGGCGAACATGCAAGAGAATACGCCACAATCGCTACCATTTGTCTGTTGCGGAATGTTCTTGGCGGAATAAAATTCCCAGTCGCTCATATCGTAAGAGTGTTTCTTTTTATCCAGACTCTCATCTTGTAAATATAGTTTTAGCGCATCCAGACATTTTTGATTATCGCCGCCCATACTATCGTAATATACAATCGATTTATCGCGGAAATCTACTATCGCTATACACCAGTGAACGTTCAGATGTATAGGGATAATTATAATATTCTGTGCGAATATGTCAACTTTCCTGGTCCATCGCTTCAGAGACGAGTGACCGCTCGACAGAAGTTTCGGATAAAAGAACGTGTTCATCGCGTGTACTTTTGGATACGTGTCGGAAGATGTGCCTCTAGCGATCAACAGACTCATGTAAAAGTTTATTACTTCATCGTTCAGCCAATTTAAGTCGACCAGTGTGTGAAGATCCTTCCGCGTGAGCCTCAGACCGAAACCTTCAACCACCACCTCCATACTGTGGAAAACCTTTGACATAAAAATTATGATGTCATAAAATTTATACCACATCACATTACAATAATTTTAAATATTAATTTGCACATTTACCAGAGTGTCTCGATCGTTGCACAGATGAATCGCTGCACATAGATTTTAATTGTTTCGATCGCTGCACACAGATTTTAACTGCATCGATCGCTGCACAGATGTATCGCTGCACATATACTTTCAATCATACTACTGCGGCTTGATGCATCCCTCGTTATATACCCCTCTCTCGCTTCAACTGAATCTTGAAAGATCATTTTTTTTTGTTTTGCATTTCTTCCTTTGTCTCGCGTACTGCGTCGTAAAAAATAATGTGAAATAGATACATCTACGCAGTAGCCACCCCCTTCTCCAAGAAAAAAATTTTGTTTATGGCGCCACGAAGCACGAAAGTCATAATAGTCCTCGAGTAGATAACGTATTATATATTAGAAAGGAAATTAATAAAGATATTCTACATATGTGTATTTCATTTTTTAATATATACTTTATATGTATTTCAATTGCTCTCTCTCTCTCTCTCTCTCTCTCTCTCTCTCTCTCTCTCTCTCTCTCTCTCTCTCTCTCTCTCTCTCTCTCTCTCGCTCCAATTGAATCTTGAAAGATCATTTTATTTTTTTGTTTTGCATTTCTTCCTTTGTCTCGCGTACTGCGTCGTAAAAAATATACAAGGGAAACGCCGTAATCGGTCAGGACTGGATCTTGATTGCATATAATATTATTTTTAGTAAATTTTGCATACCCTTGATACGAAAAAAATATACAAGGGAAACGCCGTAATCGGTCAGGACTGCACAGTGGTGTAAGTCAAATTTTTAAAAATATTAAAAAATATACAAGGAAACGGTCAGGACTGCACAGTGGTGTAAGTCAAATTTTTAAAAATATTTTCTCGTGCGCGATTAACTACTATAACAATCTATATATTATAGATTTGTGCGAAAAAAATCCAAATTATTTTACTAAAATCGGTAAAATAATTTTTAGATCAATTTATTAATTTTTATTATTTAATAAAACAAACAATGACGGTTTTTTTATAATTAACTATTAATTAATTAATTAATCTACGTGTTTATTAAAATATCATCAGAAACTTTGCATTTGTCTCCATCAATACCAACAAAAATAATTACATGTCGATAAAATTAAAAATAACATAATAAAGCATATATTGCAATTGCACATTGATTTTCAGTCTTCATCACTGTTTTCTTTGATCACTGTATTGGTTTGATCGTGATCAAATAGTTTATTTAGATATTCAGCTGGTTTTGGAATCCTTGATAAATATCTTCCATATGTTAAGTAATAAATAATTACTGTAATGTATGAACAGCAGCCAACAGTCCTTCGTCCATTTGCACATTCGCAGCTATACCTAGATATTCCTTTGCACCCTATAGTATTCGGTTTGTATTCTATGAAACATCTATATTGCTTTCTGCTCATATAACGTGACTGAACTAATACTTTTAAGATATTAGTTTTATCTTTGACGTATTGAATATTTAAATTCCCTGATTCATCAATCATTTCCGCCAGGTATGAAATCGCCTGCTTAAATTGATAAGAACCAGTGAATAAAATCTTTAATTCTTTTACAGTCATTTCTGGAAACTCGGTCAAATCACTTGATGCTATAGTTTGGAAAGGAAGCTTCTTACGTTGCCAGTTGTTTCTTTCTACTTCATCAGCTAAGGTATTTTTAATGAATTTTTGTGAATCCATTCTTTCAATGATTTCATCTGAAAATTCTAAGTCAAGATTTTAAGGCCATTTTCATTTTTTAGAAAAGTGTGTTTTACGCTGTAGCTTTCTCAATATTTGAGATATCAATCTATTTCTAATTCTATTATATTCTTCAGTTTTTTCTACCCCTATTTCATATATAATTCTTTAAGATTTGGTTGATTTTGATCCATTTTTATACGCAATCAAAGATCCATAATTTTTTTAGAAATATGTGTGGCAAATTTTGAAATATTTATAGTTTTATTATATTCTTGGCTTAATTGTCTAGATCGGATCATGATCTAAGATCGGTATGATTCAAACAATTAAGTCAAGATCGGGGCATGATCCAGACAATTAAGCCAAGTTCGGGGCATGATCTGGACAATTAAGCCAAGATCGAGGGACGAATCAGACAATTAAGCCAAGATTTGGGCATGATTTGAGTCAAGATCGGGGGATGATCCGTACTTATAATACCAAAATTATAGCAGCCACTAATTTTGGTAGGGGAGACCGGGGCCTAACTGTCGCCGGGGTTGAACCGTCAAATCAAATATCTCGGAACCTGTATATTGTGCGAACTCGCTATTAACAATGTAAACGCTGCTTATGGTACCCATGTGACCAACGGAGTTTCGGCAGGTTACCTGCCGTGTTATGATTTTTACGAGGGCAAACGTGTTTTCGGAAGGTGAAAGTTACATTTTCTGCGCGTGGAAATTTTGTAATATCTGCAATAATATTTGCTCTCCAAATCTCGAGGTACGTGATTATAAAGAGTAATGCATGCTGAACACGAATCCAGTGTAGTTTTTTCATTATCGTTGATGTCTAATATTTCGTGGGCGATCAAACCTGAAACTTGTGTTTGGGGTTAATCCGTCAGTAAGCAGTCCGGGTGCATTTCCAAGGCATTTCCAGGCTCACTGCATATGGAATATGGATGAGACGGGAATTACAACCGTTCAGACACCGAATAGAGTCATCGGACGTCGAGGAGTGAAACAAGTCGGGCGAGTGACTTCTGCGGAAAGAGGAACCCTCGTAACTATTTTTTAATAATGTTTCGCATAAAAATTTTGAATAAATTTTTATATTTTTCTCTTAAAAAACAATTATTAAGATGTATCCTATTATTTTTCAGGATTAGATGTACGTATATGTATTGAAAATGCAGTGTGACGGTTAAACCCCGGCATTTTTGAGATTTCAATTTTTCCACCGTTGTCGTTTTTGCTCTATACCGGTTAAACAAAGCGACGTAGATAAAAATTTCCTATATAAATTTTGTAGCTAAAGGTTCACTCTTTACAGTGGTATACCACATTTAACTAAAATTATTTATTTTCTTGTTAAAAATCGGCACCGAAAAAAAACTGACGGTTAGGCCCCGGTCTCCCCTATTAGAAAAATAATTTCGGACACAATTACATTACAGCATCTCAAAGATATGTTAAATTTAAAAAGAACAGTATTTAATCTTTATTTAATTAAAGAATAACTATAACTTTATCTAATACTTGTCAAGTTTCATAAATTCTTAACACATTCATAGGGGAGACCGGGGCTCGTTGGCACCGTTTTCACAATTTCGGCATATGAGCTTTTAAACTGCAACTAATTTTCATGATTAAACAGTACTAATATGATAGAGAGAACCTTTCTCTACATTTTCATGCCAGGAACGCTCCTGTATATTGTATAGTTTCTTTGTAATAAGTAAAATACGAACATGCTGCATTGTAGCCAACTTGCCCCGATAGTAGGATAAGTTGGCTATGTGACAAAAGTCCATGTTAAATTAATGAAAACGTAATAGAAACACAAAACGGGTAACAGATATGTATTTCTTGATAAAGATTGTATCTTTTAAAGTTATTTTGTAATAATCGAATAGCAAACCCCTGTTGAGCTGGCCCCCCCACTTTGCAGAAATTAAAAAACCAATAGCGCAAAATTACAAGCTATTTATGAGCTTTCATATCCCGCAGATTAAAAATTTTGAGCTCGTCACACTGAGCAGGAATTTAATATTTTTTGGGGGGGGGCTGAGTCAACGTTGACTCAGCCCCCCCCACTACTTAAAAATAGAGATATTGAATCGTTCTTTGCGGCAGAATTAGGAGCTATTTATGAGCTTTCGAAGTGATATAGTTTCGATTTTTGAGCTCATCCCCTTAACCCCCAAACAACCCTTTAATTGATTCAACTCAAGAGAAAAATGTTGAGAAAAATTAAAATATATTGTATCGCGGATATAATTCGTATAGCGTATAAATTCTAAGAATAAACTCTTAAAATACGCGCATTTCGATTATTGAGCTACAACCCCTTCGCAAGAAAACCATCCCATCTTCCCGACTTAAGAGAGAACTGTACTTAAAATGAATAAAATTAATTATTTTGCGACTAAATATCGTTTACTAATTTATGAGCTCGCAAAATACATGCATTCTGATTATTGAATTGCAATTTCTTTTGTAGGAATATTTTATATTCCTGCTATATGAAAAAATTATAAGTTATACTTATAGAATATTAATTTACATTTTATCCAAATTAATTCTTTAATAGCCCAAAGTATACAATAATTTGTTTACATCGTGTAAACCATAAATTTAAAAAAATTAAATTTATTGCATTAATTTTTTAAATGCATGTATTTTGCGAGCTCATAAATTAGTAAACGATATTTAGTCGCAAAATAATTAATTTTATTCATTTTAAGTACAGTTCTCTCTTAAGCCGGGAAGATGGGGAGGTTTTCTTGCAAAGGGTTTGTAGCTCAATAATCGAAATGCATGTATTTTACGAGCTCATAAATTAGTAAACGATATTTAGTCGCAAAATAATTAATTTTATTCATTTTAAGTACAGTTCTCTCTTAAGCCGGGAAGATGGGGTGGTTTTCTTGCAAAAGGGTTGTAGCTCAATAATCGAAATGCATGTATTTTGCGAGCTCATAAATTAGTAAAAGATATTTAGTCGCAAAATAATTAATTTTATTCATTTTAAGTACAGTTCTCTCTTAAGCCGGGAAGATGGGGTGGTTTTCTTGCGAAGGGGTTGTAGCTCAATAATCGAAATGCGCGTATTTTAAGAGTTTATTCTTAGAATTTATACGCTATACGAATTATATACGCGATACAATATATTTTAATTTTTCTCAACATTTTTCTCTTGAGTTGAATCAATTAAAGGGTTGTTTAGGGGTTAAGGGGATGAGCTCAAAAATCGAAACTATATCACTTCGAAAGCTCATAAATAGCTCCTAATTCTGCCGCAAAGAACGATTCAATATCTCTATTTTTAAGTAGTGGGGGGGCTGAGTCAACGTTGACTCAGCCCCCCCACAAAAAATATTAAATTCCTGCTCAGTGTGACGAGCTCAAAATTTTTAATCTGCGGGATATGAAAGCTCATAAATAGCTTGTAATTTTGCGCTATTGGTTTTTTAATTTCTGCAAAGTGGGGGGGCCAGCTCAACAGGGGTGAATAGCAAAATGCTGTTGCAGAAGAACAATTGTAAACTATTTTAGATATAGCTTTCTTCAATATAAAAATATTATTATAAATATATATCTAGCTTCTATCAGCATTGTAGGTAGCAAATCACATGCTCACACAGGTCTCACGCGCGCGGCAACAACAAGTCAACCTAAGCATGCCTTGATATGAGCCAACATACCCCATCCCTACATACGTTTGATTTCAGTCATTTTCTTACAATAAATTACTGTTGTTCCTCAAAATGACATGTCGTATAGTAATAGAAACTTTTCTTTTAACTAACAATACGTCACTTTGATTTACTTTTCAAGCTAAAGAGCATTAATACGATATTTTGAAACGCTCGAAAATTTACTTGCCACCTCTTGAATTAGAGTTTTCTCTTTTTCTATTGTAATACTTGTTTGATTTAAATAAAACTTTGGGAAAAGCACCTATATCATAAAAGAGATGTTTTGTGATAACTTTTCCATTATTTCTTTCGCTATAAATACATAAACGGAACGCATTGCCAACTTGCCTCTTGTGCCAACAAGCTCCGGTCTCCCCTACTCCTCTGAATGTTCAAGACGCTTGTCGTCACCTTAGCAGCAACAGTGTTTTGTTTACAGATTACGATCGAATAAATTTATTGAACGTTTTTAATAAAAAGACAGGATGCCTCAAGAACTAATCAACCAAATCTTAAAGAATTATATATGAAATACGGGTAGAAAAGACTTAAAAATATAATAAAATTAGAAAAATTGCGCCAAACCAGTCGCAATTTATTCAATTCGAAATCTGTTATATTCTTCAGTCTTATATTCTCAAGTCCATATATAAACCATATAACCTGAACTACTCAAGTCAACATCGATTTAACATTGTGTCGATTGTAAAACTTCATTTGTGCCATTATTATTTCATAATTTTAGTAATAAAATCACTTTAAAAAATTATTTTAAAGTAGAAATAAAAAACTAATGTATAAATAAAAAAAATGAAACAAAATAAAAAAATTAAGAAATATCCGCAATTAGTAGGGATTATTTTAATAAAAACATTAATTATTTAATTGATTTTTGTAATAGTATAACAAATATTAGTCGCAATAAAGCTTATCACAATAAAAAATTGCTTCCTTATAGTTTTTAAGTGTGCAAGTAGAAACTTGCACATTGCTTCCTCATAGTTTTTAAGTGGGCAAGTAGAAACTTGCACATTGCTTCCTCATAATTTTTAAGTGTACAAATTATAAATTTGAACATTACTTCCTCACAATTTTCAAGTATGCAAATTATAAATTTGCACGTTGCTTAATCAACATTTCATTTTGCTTATAAAGCTTCCTCTATAAGGAAGCCAAATCAATAAATATCTACTAATAATTATACATAAAAAAATTGGCTTCCTCATAAGAGGAAGCTTTATGAGCAAAATGTAATGTTGATTAAGCAACGTGCAAATTTATAATTTGCATACTTGAAAATTGTGAGGAAGTAATGTACAAATTTATAATTTGTACACTTAAAAATTATGAGGAAGCAATGTGCAAGTTTCTACTTGTTTATTTCTAATTGGATATATTAAAACAACTTTGTACAACAGATTTTTTCAATAACAGTTTTCATACTATATTGTCACACACATACTTGGCGCGTGCACTTGGCGACATTTTTTACATTTTTTTTTTTAAATACGTGATTAGCCATATATTGAAAAATTTAGTATTATTAATATTACAACATTAAGATAAAATGTTTCAATGTCTCAATGTAGAAATAAATGTTTTTATAAGACTCACGATTACTGGGTGGTAGTTCTTTTTTCATGTCATGTGCACGTTCGCAAGGTAGACTGGACTTGGAGTTTAATGACGCAATTCACGCGACGGAAGCCACAGCAACGGTGCAATACCATTTTATTGTTCCACATATACATATAAACAACTCAATGCCCACACGCGAAATGCTCTCGTTAATGCCACGTGACTGCTTATCACATCTTATTAAGTGCCAGGAAATTTGATTCTGGCCTCGATACAACCACTAGTTCTAGTTAAATGTGATGTATTACTTCATCAGTCATATTACAGATCGCCGTAACAATCGTGCTTTTATACCTGATAAAATTAATATGCAAAATTGTCAGAATGTCATGTCGGTTGACATAAAATTGGTAATTGTTAACGATTGCATTATTGACAAATCAATAAATATTACCGATAATCCTGTAATAGCATAAATATACGCTCTTAGAAAAAAATAGCTTTTGCGTTTTATTTTTATATAGTCAATTGAAGATAGATAAAACATAGAATTGATTTGTACTAGCATTTTATATGATTTCTAGAAAGATAAAACAAATACATGATCATTAACGTTGAAACAATGAAAAGAAATTTTTTACCGGCCTATTTTTTGAGAGAGTCATACAAAAAAAAGATTAATCATATTATATAAAATAAAATGTTGTATAAAAATAGAATAGTTGACTAGAATATTGATTGTAAATATTCTTTTTTGCATTTTCATTACCGTTTTTTTTAGGCATTGAATTTTCATGACAAGCAATTAATTTTTTATTTATATTATTTAATAGATTTATATTTGCTAACTTAATTCTTGTCTACTTCATTAAGAATAAAAACTTAAAAATATCTTCTTAAAAATGCATAATTAGATTTTTTGAATTACTTATAATATACCTATACAAAATGATTGTTGTGTCACTTCTCGTGGGCAGGTAGAATGGGTTAAACTGAATAGTAAAGTTTTCTACTGTTTTCTAAAAAATTAATAAGAAATTAATTAAATATCTGCGAATCAGTGTGTGTCCGTTTGATTCAATGAAAAAAGGCAGTCAAAGTAATTTAAATCGACCGTGACTGGCAATATATAACGTCTTTCCGATATGAACATAGAAAAACTGTGAGCCAACTTGGTTTGTCGGATTCACACAGCACTTTTTCGGATCAATCATCGAGACATTATTAATTTCGACCATGGGTTTTGGTTAGTTGATGTAATTTTTAAATTAAATAGTTTAAATTTTTATTGCGAAAAAATTGCCAGTCACGGTCGATTTAAATTACTTTAATTGTTATTCTATACTGGCGAAAGAAATTTATTATTCTGAAAAAAGGCAGCCCTGTGCATTTATGGTTGCTAGGCGCGCGGCGCGACAAGGCATCGAGAAACGTCTTATAAGTTGACCGTTAGAGGAACAAAGTGAGTAGAACCAATTTTAACTAATATTTTTATACGTTGCTCATTTGTTGCTAAAAAGTTGTCAAAGAAAGAAAATTTGTTGCTCTGTAAGTTTTCTTAAAAAAATGATGTCCACTAAAGGAAGATTAAATTATAGCGGAACAATATATGTACATATATGGGGCATTCCATGCCAAATCGACCTGGGTTTGATCCTTGACCTCTCGGATTTGGTCGGCGATTTTTTATGTTATTGTTCCAACTCTAAAATGCACTCAGATTTTTTTAAGATTTTTTTTTATAAAATTGATTTAGTTATAATTTTTTAAACTGACATATTAATGGCCACAATTTAAAAATCTGAAAAAATTCTCAAAAATCCTGTGTCAAATATCAAAATTGTTAAGCCTTGACCGAAAGTGGGCCGGCGTTGGCTTCTAATTTTTTCGAGCTTTTTTCGAGTTTTTTTCGAAAAAAATATTGAAAAAATTAGAAGCAGACGTCAGTCCACTGTAGGCTGTTGCTCAAAAATTTTTATATACAACACAGGATTTTTGAGAATTTTTTCAAATTTTTTCGAAGCAATTTTCCAAAAAAAAAAAAAAAATTGCGTCCAAAAAAATATATATATGTGTATATACGGAATGGCCCATTTTAAAAGAGTCAGGCAAATATCTCGAAAAATGTGAAAGATACGGAAAAACGTTTCAGGCAAAAGTTGTTTGGTTCGAAGGGGGACATAAGATTGATGTGACCTTCGATAGTCATTTGAAGGTCACTTTCAATTTCTTAAATGGAAACCCTCATTTTTCATTGCATATTCTTATCGCTTATGTCAAGAGCTTTCCAAAACACTATAATAAAGTGTTTTTTTACCAAGTACTTTTCGAGTTATAAGGCTTGAAAAATACAGTACCGCCGGCATTAGCATTACCCAAAGTGTACCACGTGGAGGTTGCACGGTCGGATTTAGGGCCAGAGCACGAACATTGCCGTAGCGTCTTACGCCTTACGTGAGAATCTTGCGTTACGCGACACGCAAGCCAATCTTACGGCAACGCACAAAAAAGAACGTAACGTAATTAGTTTTATGTTACGTATGTTACGTTACGCTTTTCTTCGTGCGTTGTCGTAAGATTGACTTGCGTGTCGCGTAACGCAAGATTCTCACGTAAGACGCTACGGCAATGTTCGTGCGCTGGCCCTTGCACCTCTGTTGTGTGTGTGTGTGTGTGTGTGCGTGCGTGCGTGCGTGTGTGTGTGTGTGTGTGTGTGTGTGTGTGTGTGTGTGTGTGTGTGTGTGTGTGTGTATTGAGTAGAAATTAGGTATTGAGTAAAAACACACACACACACACACGAGATGTATACACACACAAGAGGTAAGAATATTGACGCGCAACCTTCATGCGGTACACCTTGGGTAGTGCTAATGCCGGCGGTACTGTAAATTTCAAACCTCATAACTCGAAAAGTACTTGATAAAAAAATACTTTATTATAGTGTTTGGAAAAGCTCTCGAGATAAGCTATAAGGATATGCAATGAAAAATGGGGGTATTCATTTAAGAAATTGAAAGTGATTTTTATGTGACCTTCAAATGACTATCCAAGGTTTTAATACGACTCGGGTGCGTCAAATTTTTGTATATTAATTTGTTTATATAATTTAAAATTTGTAACGGAATATGCAACAGAGTAGCGTAATTATATATATCTGCAATATTGAAACTAATTTTGAAGTTAAGCGCTTGTTAATTAAAAATATAAAAAATAATAATGTAATAAAGTATTATTATTATATTATATATATCCAATTTTTAAATAATACATAGACACAAGTCAATAATTTTACAATAAATAAGTGAAACATGACCGACATGGTATACAATCAATTAGGAGAAAAACGCCATTTTGCGGTTAATAATATTATTTGTGTGAATTTTATATACATTTCTTCGCCTTAGCAAACCACACGCTGTTACTTACGGTCTTGAAACGTAGTCTCTAACCAAAGCTAGAATAGTACAATCATATAATTAAATTGATAATCAATTTAATAATACTAACACACATCTTAGAATGTAAGATATATAGATATATACGATATAGAAAGTACGAGATATATACAGGCTATTCTCGCATGTGGAGTACAAGACGTAGGAGAGAGTGGGTATGAAAAAGCCATGTTTTGAAAGAGCCATTTCATATTTCAACTAACTGAATGTAACCAAAATTTTTAAAATATTTTTGTTTGATAACAACACTGAAACTATGTCATCCATAGACATTTGACAACGTCAAAACGGCGTTGCTCTAGAGAGGTGAAAGATTATTATGACAAAAAGGAAGTTTCTGAGTTCTATGTCTTTTGCCTTTATTTGTGATTAGCTTTTAGGAAAAGTTTTTTTTAATCGAATGCTGTATACACTAACTAAGAACGTATAGTTACAACTGTTGAAGATAATAAACTTTTCTGGTAAGAACGTATAGTTACAACTCTTTTGTTTGTTTTGCTTTATCAAATATTTTGTGGTTAGATTTTTGATAGTGTTATGAAAGAGCCGCGGTGTTGAGAATAACGACAATAACGGCAAGATTCCGTTAACTTTGGCGCTTTAATTTGACGATGGTTTCTGGTAGTACTTTTAACACTGAACAAAAAATTATATAGGTCTTATAGGGCTAACCGCTCTGGTTTTCGAGATATACAGTGTTAAAGTTGGTAAAACTTTAGATTAAGGGCGACCTCACCGATTTCAATGACCTTGATATATGTTGTCAAGGACATAATTCTGAGTAACTTTTTCTTGTAACTTAATCGTCGCTCGTTGCTTATTAAAAAGTTATTAACAAAAAAAGTTTGAAAAATATAGCAAGGCGGGAGAGGGACTCACGCGTGGAAAGTTATAAACCCATGTGGCACCTCGTTTCGCGTGGAAAGTGTATGCGTGGAGGCAGTAGGTTCCGCCCCCCTGCGGGGGGGCTCCACTATTGTTAAACTAGACACATAGCGTGCCTTCAAAGTATATGCGTCGGCTTTCCACGCGTGAAAAGTTGTAAACCCATGTGGCACCTCGTTTCATATCAACAACATATATCAAGGTCATTGAAATCGGTGAGGTCGTTCTTAATCTATAGTTTTACCAACTTTAACACTGTATATTTCGAAAACCAGAGCGGTTAGCCCTATAAGACCTATATAATTTTTTGTTTAGCGTTAAAAGTACTACCAGAAACCATCGTCAAATTAAGGCGCCAAAGTTATCGGAATCTAACCACAATAACTGTTGTGTCTGTTCAAAAGATTATTCTGCAAGTAATGAAGACCTGGTATCAGTGCAAGTCGTGCACTGGCTGAGCTTATAACTCATGTAGCAATAGGCGAAATTTTCTTTTTTTTGTAATAAGTGTTTTTTATTAGAAATTTTTTTTCTATTTTTCAGATATTTATCGGTTTTCTAAAAAGGTAATTTTTGTTAAAGGATAACATATTTTGATTTTATTTGTGTTATTATCTTATAATTTCGTAAAAACAAGTGATGGCTTTTTTAAAACCATGTTGTGTTAAAAGAGCCGAATTTTCTATTTTCAAAAAAAAAAGGTGATTAAAATCTATTAATAACTAAATATTATTTTTTTGTTAAATTAATCTTAGGGTAACTCTGGTATTTACGCCGCGCTGGGATTTATGCTGCAGAAGTCAGAAAAAATAGAAAGAATGAAGGTATTAGCTCACAATTATTTTGTTATGTGCCTTTATGCCATATTAGTATTGTGTTGTAATTTCAGTTCTTTACTGTTAATATTAACGAAACCGTCGTGAGTTGAATCGATTTTTCAATGTAGTAAGCAGCGCGATCATATATTACGACCTACGTAAAACGATTACTGTAAAGAGTGTGAAACGTTTAATGGTTATTTCATGATACATAAGTGTAAGGGGATAGTAAAGGGTGGAATACAGCAAAATACAAGTGCATAGCTCTTGTATTTTTTGTTTAGCTTGATATTTTGTATATCCCACCTGTTTAGGATATATGGCATTTTTAGCATGCGGGATTTATGCCATGATATAGACACTCTGTAAAAATCGAAATCTCCTATGTGTTCTTTTTCCTTTTTTTTTGGATCATATAACAATAACCTTTAATGCATCTATCGTCTGTCTATTTTTTTTTAAATTTTTCAGTTTTATAATTTGTTTATCATTCTTACATCTTAATAAACTTTTTACACACATTTTATAACTTATTATAATAAATATTTACCCTTACGAACCCCCTTCCAATGACTTTCTCCTTTACATATATTATAGAGGTCATCCTCCTGAGTAACCTTCAGCCGTCGCTCGTTGTTTATTAAAAAGTTATGAACAAATATAACTGCGAAATATAATACTTTGTATTAGTGCTTAGGGAAGTAATTTGCTGATATATGTGCATAAACAGTACACATGTAGGCAGGGGAGGGGCTACCGTGACTCTTTTACGCGAACGCACGAGTTGCAAATACCCAAGATGTTGAGATCTCAATAACGAGTGAACGGATCAAGTAGGCTTGATCGATAGCTTGGCGTGGATTTATAAATAAAAGTGTTTTTATTTTTTCGCTACGTGCCCTACGAGCTGAGATATTGTGACGCAAAGACTGAAATGTTAAATTTTACAATTAAGAAACGTCGTCGTCGTCGTCGTCGTCGTCGTCGTCGTCGTCGTCGGACAAAAATGGCGTCTGTAACTTTCCTATTTTTGACACGAGAGGGCAGTGATGCCCGTGCAGACCGCATGCACTGCAGTGCACTCGTACACTGTCGCAGTGCGTGACAGTTTGTACGTACTACGTGTACGTTCTGCGCTCAGTGCAGATAGTGCGTTCATTCAGCCGGTTCAACGCGCTGTCATACTATTGTTTAGAGCCTCTGCACAAGACTTTCGTATGGTAACGTAGTGTAACGAAACGTGGGTCAACGCACAAGAAACGTATCGGTTATGACGTTATACGTCAATACGTTTCTTGTGCGTTGATCTACGTTACGTTACCATATGAAAGTTTTGTGTGGAGGCTCTAAGCGATACGTTTCTTGTGCGTTGATCCACGTTACATTACGCTACGCTATCATACGAGAGTCATGTGCGGAGGCTTTTACGCGAGCGTTACTTCTGTAGTAACTTACGATAATTCCTTCGCGTAAACGGGGTTTTGTAATAACTTACGATAACTCATTCCGTGTAAACGAGTGAATTATCGTAAGTTACTACAGAAGTAACGCTTGCGTAAACGTAAGTCAGTTATAACCTAGAAAAGGATAAGTGTTTGATAGTCGTGACCGTCGCCGCGTCGTGACGGATAGTGAAATATATATAAGTATTGACCGTAGAGAGCTGATGCCGAGGAGACCTTTAAGAAGGAAGGTGTATCCACAAAATGCTGTCTTGTAAAAGTTATCAAACTGTATGTTTACGCGAACGTTACTTCTGTAGTTAGTAACTTATGATAATTCACTCGTTTACGCGGGATGAATTATCATAAGTTACTACAGAACCCCCGCCCAAGTAGAACAAGTTAATCACAGAAACGTCAAGATGACATTAAAATGATGAATTTTATGTCATCATATGGTCAACGTCAAGAATCAGTTTGAAATGACTGACTTGTGACATGCTGTTTTACGAGACTCGTGATATATGTAACAGTATATATTGTTACAAATTGCATGATTAGTCATAATTTTCTTTAGTTTTCATAACATATTTCGAGTATATTCTTAAATAGAACAAAAAGATCAAATAAAAGTCAAGGAGAAGTAGTGATTAATCAAGATTAAATGCTTCTAATGGGCCATTTTGACGTCATGATGACGCGTAAAAAATGATTACAGAATGATGTCATTTTGATATTTTCATGACTGATTTGTTCTACTTGGGCGTTTACGTGGAGGAATTATCGCATAAGTTACTACAGAAGTAAAACGCTCGCGTAAACGTAGTACGTGACAGATAGTGTGTGTGTATGTTACTACGTTTACGCGAACGTTACTTCTGTAGTAACTTACGATAATTCACTCGTTTACGCGGAGTAAATTATCGTAAGTTACTACAAAATCCCGTTTACGCGAAGGAATTATCGTAAGTTACTACAGAAGTAACGCTCGCGTAAACGTAATGTGTGTGTGTTGTGTGTGTGTGTGTGTGTGTGTGTGTGTGTGTGTGTGTGTGTGTGTGTGTGTGTGTATGATCATCAATATATCATATAATATTATATATTAGAAGGTGCATCCAAAATCACACACATATGCATTTGCTGTCTTGTAAATGTTTTGTAAATTGCTGTCTTGTAAAAGTTGAAGAGAACGAGAAAGTGATCTGTAGTGCAATTCGTATTGTAGGCAAGTTAAAATATTAATTGAATCGAGTCCATTATATTATTTATGATAGACGTTGATTTTATATCTTAGGGTCTGAAAATATTAATTATTTATTCATGAAAGCAATAACAACAAAATAAATTTTGGTAAATTTTATATTTGTATTCAGCAATCTCTAATATTTTAAAAAATAATTAAATTAAATATGTTCTTCTCACACACAAAAAAGATTAGACTCTAAAAGGATTAATTAATATTTAATCTAAATATATCTATCATAATAAAAATTATAATAGCAACGTTTTTGGAAGTGGTGGACAAACCAGTTTATATTTTTAATGCAAACTTTACCTCGAATTTTTATATTTGTTGTCAGTCATCAGAGGATTTTTTCTGCAGATATTTGAAGACTGGTGGATAATGGATTTTCTCGTGATTAAGCGCATACACGATTTTCTCTATTTAGATACTAACTTTTTGAATTCTGTTACACTAAGACTTTACTTTGGAGTATGGCAAACTCTTTGGTAATGAAGTTTTTAACAAGGTAAGATTTAAGATTATGCAATATAATTATAATTAAATTATCGTTTGAGAATATTATATATAACATTAACATAATTATTTTTTAAGGTAATTATGAAGGAGAGAAGTTTTCTTACCGATTTGGCTAAAACTTCACAATTTTGTATATTTTGATGCGTAAAACATAAATCTGTAAGTTGAAACTGTCGCTCTCAATTTTAGGAAAAACATGATCATGCACGCACATGATCATGCGTAGTGACTTAAAAGTACATGGAATTACAGTACTAGTGCAGTATAACAGCAACCTCTCATAATAGTCTGGCGCCTTTAATTGTATGCTATTATTCGACTTTGTATTTATATAGACTTTTCAATATACCAATTATTTTCTGCTTTAAAAAAAGCATAAACTCTATTTCTATTATCTTTCTTAACCATATATAGTTCCCATATATAGACTTCTTTAATTCTTTGTAATTAAAATGATTCTTTGTAATATTAAAAATTTGTTAAAGAGAATTAAGAAGCTATTACCACTTGGGTTGAAATAGGAAGACTCTTGAATAGAAACACAAAAATACCACTTGGGTTTTATTTTTTAAAAGTAGTTGCACAACAATTATTTTTTAAAGCAATATACATATTTTCTTTGCAATTGGCGCAATTTAATTTAAAGATTTCACATCTTTTTTTGAAATACATGTCACTTGAGTTAAGTTAGGTAACATAATTTTGTGGGGGAGAAGGAGAAATAAAGCTACCACTTAGGTTGGATTTTTGAATTTACAAAATACATTGCGTGTACTTGGCGCCTTTTTTTACCTTTTTTGATGCAATTGTACAAAAAATTGCGACCGATGATGCATTTGTTGTTCGTGGTGCATGTGCGCGCGCGCGTGTATGTGTGTGTGTGTGTGTGTGCGTGTGTGTGATTATAGTATAGCCGACTCTAATTTTCTTTTACAAAAATGTCATAAAACAGCTATTCCTATTGAAACTTTATAACTATTTCTATTGAAACTTTAAAATGTGTATGCGTATACATAAAGATTAATAAATCAAATGTACGTAGGAATGCCTATCAATAAAAAAAATTGGAACAAAATATTGTTTGCTATATTTGTTACTGTTTATTTTATACTCTAATATTATAATTGCTTTAATCTGAAATAATAGAAATTATTCTCGATCTATGTATTGAGTATTAACATTTTTATATATATATTGGTCCGGCGTTGAAAATTTTGATAGGACTAGTGCTCGGGGAGGTGTGAGGCGCTCCCCGGATTCGCGAAAGTTCCAGGCGTTACTCGAAGGACCAGAGGGACCGTTCCCTCACAAATGCAAACGAGAAAGACTAAAGCAAAGCGAAAGCGACTCACCGTAACGTTGCCCAGCCCTTTCCTGGCGATGATCCCTTGGTTGTTCTCGTTCTTCCTTCGGCTGCGAGCCCTCCGGATTAGCGGGAGGAGCAAGGCGTGCAAGAAAGACAAGGCAGGCGGGAGCGTGCAATAACGGCTAGCAGGCAAGCAGACAGGCAAGGCACGGCGTTAGATCGATGGCGCACACTCGATGATCTCCGAAATGAGAGTCCGAAAATGTGCGTGCGTAGACTCGACTGTGTTCGAGAATATGTGTTGTGTCGGTCACGTCCGAATAGCGAGTGATATGTTAACGTGCCGACGACTTGATGACGAGTGCTTCTTCCGGCACTCTCTGGCTCGCGCACCTGTTAAGTACGGCGCGAGCGAGTACCAATTCTTACATTATTTGGAAATGCCACCCGCGGGCGGGCAGCACGAGTCGGGTGAGTCGCGCGAATGTTGACATGCTTACGCCGCGATCCGCCAACGTTCCGCGCGAGTCACCAAATACGAAAAAGAATACGAATTGAAATTACCGACGGTAACGATTCGACCGGTACGCCAACGATAAGGCAACTTATTACCTAAATATATAACGCGAACATCGAACAATTATACTAACACTCTATTTACAACTAATATCTATGTGTGAGCTCCAAACAACTAGTGCCTTTTTTTAGAAAGGATTTGAACGTTCAAAAGAGATTAAGAGGTAGGAGTTGTAAGAACAAAAGTAAGAATTGTATATCCAACATCATTAAATATGGATTCTGTAGAACAACAAGATTAAACAAAGGCGAAAAGAAGACGTTAGCAAATTCAAGATAGAACTCGCAGGCCAAGGAACATTATCAGAGGCCATTTAAATGACCATATGTACGAGGTTATTCATAGTAAGTTTTAAATTTCTCGGGATTCTTTCTATGCAACGTATATATTCCTGTATAATAAGAAAATTTTTCTTAAGGAATATAAATTTGATAAAACTTTCTTGTATTAAAAAAAAATAATTAAAAATTAAAATCCACCTAATAGGTTTTTTTAATGTAAAATATTACGAAAATTTTATAATCATGTTACTTGTTGCGCAAAATGCGAACATTTTTGTAAAAATTTCGAGACCATATTTATTGTTGCTAATTGATATATCCTACACATATATTTGTTAATTAGAAACATTTTCTTTATTCCATTAGCTTCTAATACATATAAAATATTTATATCGTCATTTGCATACGCTACTTGTGCTATTTCCTTTATTTATATACATTGGCATGACAAATTAATTCTGGCTCATTTAGTAGCATACAAAGATAGTATTCAAATTTTTGTTTCTTTCATATTTATGCAATTTATATAGGATATTGGCAATTACTTATTAAACAGAAAAACTTTTGAAAAAAATTGATTTAGTTCATAAGTGTCATAAAAGATCTAATTATATACATACAGAGTTATGCAATATTAAAAGTTAAAAGATTTTTTTATTAACCTTGGAAATGCAAGTAGATATAATATTATAGAATTATGTTCTCAAATTAAATTTTAATCTAGCTAAAACAATGTATGGTTATGGTATATATACTTTGAGTATATGTATTTTTATGAAAAATAGGGAAAAGAGAAGTGTGTGGTATTGCTAACAATAAGCGGAACGACGATACTTTCATAATAAAGAATTGATGTAATTCTGCATTTATATTGAAATTAATAATTGTATTTTCGAAAAATCGAAATAAAATTTACTTAAAAAAAATAACGCATTTATTAGCCTCGTAGCGCAAGTACGCATAAATACATATAAATTTTTCGCATTATAGCATTGATAGCATAATTTTAAATTTTGTAATTAATAATTTTTTAACACTGCACTTTGTCATTATCTTTCCAATTTCTAATTTTTGAATTAACGTTTTACTAAATTTCACAAATTAAATAGTTTTTAATTTTATTATTTATATTTGTTTGCCTCACTGTAATGTGTGTCTAATCTTAAAATTAAAATTTCTCTGACTGTTAATTTTCCAATTAAGATTTTTACTGTTATTAAATGCAAGTATTAAACTATTATCAAATAATGTTATATTATTAAATAATATAATATTTATTAAGTAATATAATATTGTTAGGGATATCGCAAATTCTCATACTCGATGTCGATGTCACTATCGATATATCGGGGCGCCATCACGCGTTATCGACACGCGGTCGCGTATACCATCTACCACTTATTGTCATCCATGTTCTTTACCAAAAGTAACAGTTCTCTCTGTACGCTCGACCATCACGGACGCAGACGCGAACTGTTCTGTATCGAATCGTTTCGTCTTATTTATTTTATGTAAATCGTATTCTTCTAATAAACTCAAGAGATACATTCGGCTTTACATCCGTCTCGTTTTATTGGTCGTTACCTATCCCTGCATAGCTCGAACAGGTTATGGGCCCAGAGCCACAACGACAAAGTGAAGAAATACTTTTTCATATCTAAATTCGCTATCCACGCGAGAGTTTTTTTGTTCTTTCCGTGCGTGATACGTCGTGAACGCGATATATCTACCGTGACGCGTCGTAAGTAAACCATCGTCGTTAAAGTGAGTTCCGCGAGTAAATCGACGATGGCACAGACAAATACGATTAACTCTACGATTAGAAACGCTAACCAAGGACAACTATGATACTTGGGTGATACAAGTGGAAGCGTTACTCGTCAAGAACGATAACTGGTGCTACGTGAGTGGCGAGAGGCCATGCCCGAAATCTCGTGGCGATGCCGACGACGCGACGCAGCAACTCGAGCAGCCATCGCAGCGTGGGAGAACGAGGATCGCAAGGCAAAATCCGACTTAATCCTAGCTATAAATCCCTCTGAGTTGAAACAGGTACGTGGTTGCAAAACGTCCAAAGATGTGTGGAATAAATTAAAATCCATATACGACTCGAAAGGTCCCGCGCGCAAGGCAACGTTACTCAAACGCCTTATTCAAACAAAAATGTCGGAAGGCGGGGACGTTAAGACACACATCGCTCAATTTTTCGATGCCGTCGACAAGCTAGAATCCATGGACGTTCAGATCAACGAAGATCTTCTCTCGATCATGCTTCTCTATAGCCTACCTAGCAGTTTCGAGAACTTTAGATGCGCGATAGAATCTCGTGACGCGCTACCAAACGCTGAGCAATTAAAAATAAAAATCATAGAGGAATACAAAGCGCGAAATCAAGTCACCGTCAACGAATCAGGCGCGATGCTCGCTCACGGCAGACGCAATCCGAATTCGAAATCCAGCAAGAATAACGCATCGAAGTCAGATAACGATAAGAACGCGAAAGCACCCATCCGTCCTAAATACAAATGTTCTTTCTGTGAGATTACCGGCCACAAATACGTTGACTGCCGTAAAAGGAAGACGCAAGAAGCCGAAAAAGCAAACAATACGGAGGTGGAAGGTTTCTTCGCGGAAGTCGCTCAGTATTCGTCACCCGAGCCCGCCAGGGGCATAGACGCAAGTCAGTGGTGTCTCGACAGCGGGTGCACGCATCACTAAGAGTTTGGATGGATGTACTCCTTACGAACTATGGAAGGGCGAGAAGCCCGACATAAGTCATCTTCGGTCGTTCGGATGTAAGGTACACGTTCTAAATAAGAATCCGAATAAAGGAAAATTCGAGCCCAGAAACCATCGAAGGCATTTTCGTCGGTTACGCAGACACTTCCAAGGGTTACCGCATTTGGATCCCGAAGGACCGAAAGGTCATTGTCGCAAGGGATGTGAAATTCCTGGATGGATTCGACACGAATAACACTTACGAAGACTTCATAAGTAATGAAACGACAAATGGTCGGACAAAGCTTCTCGATGACGATGATGACTCACTTCAAAACCTAGGGATAGATATCGCAAACAATGATGAAATGATCCATCGTCGAGCACCCGAATATCCAGCAGATGCTGATATCACGGCTGAAGATGAGGACGAGGATGATGATCCGCCACCACCTGCAAATGAAGATGGCCACGTCAACGAAGATCAACCGCTTGCACGAGGTCCTGGACGTCCACGGAAGATTCGTACCGGAAAACCTGGTCGACCAGCCAAGCAGTACCACACGAAAGGACCGATTTTGCAACAAAGTCGGCCCGCGGCCGTTGAGGAAAATCCCGAAGAAGAGAATATGGCCGAAGATCTGGAGTGGTTCGACGCGCAGTTTGCCATGGCCGCTTCTGAAATATCTCTTTCTCAGGCTGTTTTAGGTCCAGACGGTGATGAATGACGAGACGCTGTGTATGCCGAGATTAAGTCTCTCGTAAGCAACGACACCTGGACACTCGTTGACAGACCCAATGGCGAAAAGGTGATCGGCTGCCAACCGTGCTGAGGAACAAATACAAGGCGAACGGAGAGCTGGAACGAAGGAAGGCCCGCGTAGTTGCAAGGGGATTCTCACAACGTCCTGGCGTCGATTTCCACGACACATTCGCCCCGGTTGCAAGACTC
Source organism: Temnothorax nylanderi (assembly GCF_030848795.1). Taxonomy (NCBI): domain Eukaryota; kingdom Metazoa; phylum Arthropoda; class Insecta; order Hymenoptera; family Formicidae; genus Temnothorax; species Temnothorax nylanderi. Next base: position 51,048 of record NW_027249922.1, read on the forward strand.
AGTTCGTTGAGGGCGCTTATGGCTGCGTCCGTAGAGCAAGGCATGCAGATCTCACAAATTGACATCGCTACTGCCTATCTAAATGGTATAATGGACACGTTAGTATACATGGAGACGCCGGAGATGCTACAGGAGATGCTTGAGAGGATCATCGCGACCGAATCCGACGCTGTTCTGATCGAAAAAGCTAAAAAGATGTTGTATGCGCTCAAGAAGGGTAACAAGGTATGCAAGCTCAAGAAGGCAATATACGGCCTTCGTCAGGCAGGCCGTCAATGGTACGAACGACTCGACGAAGCTCTCAGGAAACTTGGATTGATTTCAACCCATGCCGACCCGTGCGTGTACTACGACAAGGAGAAACGGACGCTTGTATTGGTCTACGTGGACGATATCATCATAGCTTCTCGTGATGAAACCCGCATCATTCACTTAAAAGAAGAACTAGCCAAATTCTTCGTAATCAAGGATCTTGGATACCCCAAATATTGTCTCGGGATTGAAATATCTCGGATCAAGAACGGGATACATCTATCTCAAGCTGGATACATCCGTGACGTTCTAGACAAATTCGGCATGACCGATTGTAAGCCAGTGAAGACACCTCTGGATGCTAGTGTCAAGCTGCATGATGCTGTCGAAGACACGGACGTAGACGAATTAAAACTACCCTATCGCGAACTTCTGGGTTCGTTGATGTACCTGGCGCAGGGAACTCGCCCTGATATTGCTCACGCAGTGAGCGCACTAAGCCAATGGTGCACCTCTTTTAAACGAATCCACTGGACATCTGCCAAGAGGGTACTCAGGTACCTCAAGGGCACCATCAATCACGGATTGTACTACACGAAACGTGGAAAGGCCCTTATCGGATATACGGATGCTGATTGGGGAAACTGCGGCCTGGATCGCAGGTCGTACACTGGATCTGTCTTCCTACTAGCCAACGCTGCTATATCGTGGGAGTCGCGAAAGCAAAGGACCGTGGCTCTCTCATCCACTGAAGCGGAGTATACCGCCCTTAGCGATACTGCAAGGGAAGCCATTTATTTATCTAAACTTCTTTCAGAGATTGGCTTACCATCACTAGGGAAGGTGACCCTTCATAATGACAACCAAGGCGCTGCGAAGCTGGCTGTCAACCCGGTCTTCCATTCCAGGTCAAAACACATTGACATTAGATGTCATTTTATTAGACAGGCCCTGACGGATCACGGGATCAACCTCGTCTATACACCCACGGAGGACATGGTCGCCGACGTTCTTACCAAGGCCCTACCGAGCAGCAAACATTCGTTCTGTACCAATGGACTTGGGATGAAGGACATCGCCGTCTCACGCACTCAAATTTGAGAGAGGGTGTTAGGGATATCGCAAATTCTCATACTCGATGTCGATGTCACTATCGATATATCGGAACGCCATCACGCGTTATCGACACGCGGTCGCGTATACCATTTACCACTTATTGTCATCCATGTTCTTTACCAAAAGTAACAGTTCTCTCTGTACGCTCGACCATCACGGACGCAGACGCGAACTGTTCTGTATCGAATCGTTTCGTCTTATTCATTTTATGTAAATCGTATTCTAATAAACTCAAGAGATATATTCGGCTTTACATGCCTCGTCATCTAATTAGTGACGCGCATGAATGGATTAACAAGATTCCCACTGTCCCTATCTACTATCTAGCGAAACCACTGCCAAGGGAACGGGCTTGGAAAAATCAGCGGGGAAAGAAGACCCTGTTGAGCTTGACTCTAGTCTGGCACTGTAAGGAGACATGAGAGGTGTAGCATAAGTGGGAGATGGCAACATCGCCGGTGAAATACCACTACTTTCATCGTTTCCTTACTTACTCGGTTAGGCGGAGCGCGTGCCCCGAGGGCTTCGTGCCCCGGCGGTCACGGTGTTCTAGAGCCAAGCGTGTCAGAGTGGCGTGAGGCCTCGCGGCCGATCGCCGTTAATACTCCCGCGTGATCCGATTCGAGGACACTGCCAGGCGGGGTAACGTCTCGTTTTCTCGGTCGTTACCTATTTCTGCATAGCTCGAACAAATATTTCTATATTTATTGAATAAATATTAAAGATAAAAGACAGTAATTTATATATTAATGTATTTTAAATCGTTTACTATTTACTGTAAGTAAGAATATAATTTGGCGATACGATTGAAGTGAATTGAGTATTAATAAAATGTAAATATTATGCGTGGTACAGAAAAGCGTCAGTCTCTCATATTACACCTTATTTTGATTTGTTAATAAATCTTAAACTGTCAAGAAAGTATTGAATATGACATCATATTGCACTGTAATATTGCTTGCTTGTAAACGTTGCAGATATTAAGCTACCTTTGGGAAGGTAGCGTATATCAAATATATCTGAAACTCTAATATTTATCAGCCTCACACATTAGTAGGGGCGAGCCAGCCGTATTTATCGATTAGAGGAGAAGCTGTTCCCCCACCATTATCCAACCATGTAATTCAACTGATAGCATTACGTGAATGATGAAGTAGAACAGATTAACAATTTGCACATTGTGGACCTATGAATAACAATTGTCAAAGTTGGATATTATTGAAATAAATTGTTTTATTTATTTCGTTATATAAGTCAAAATTTATTCACACATTACTCATCCTATTCAATACTTACACTATTTGTTATTTTATTCTATTTGCATTATTTCTTACTTGCATATTAACTACCATTATTTATAGCAACAGGGAGCACGGCTTTCTATCAACAATCCGATCAAAGAATAAAAATATATAAATAATTTGTATTTATTTAATAAAACTCACAAGTATAAAAATATTTTTACGTTATCAATGAACTTCAATAATATTTAAATTAAATGATAAAGTGATTATTTAAATTGATTATCCGATTATTAATGTGTGAATAAATTTTTATCTAAACAAAATATCCATTAATAATGCACAAATATCTTTATTTAACTAAAAATTAATCTTTATTTCTAAATAAAATTCTGTTTGTTATTTCAAAATTTCGTTCGTTATTTTGTTAATCGTTATTAATTTCGTCCAGTTTTCATCATTTCTGTATATAAAACATACTTTTCTCTTACCCACAAAAGAATTTTTTTTTAAGAAGATTCTTAATATGATAGCTATTTTCTTGACTACAGTCTAAGCAAGTTAAAAATATTTGGCAAAAATTTGTCGAGTGCCCTATGTGTCGAGTGTAATTTTTTATCTTCTTAATTTTTTAAATGTAATCTTTGTCATTTGTCTAGCTAATTGTATAAAGTTAAAACATCGTCAAGTTTTCAAGTTAACTTTAACAGAGTCTTTTTTCATTTAATATTATTTGAATTACTAAATCTTAGGTAATTTACGGTTTTTACTCGTACAAATTAAATATATGAAACAAAAAAATCACAAGACAAAATATCTACTGATTGTAATATGCAGAGTGGTACCATTTTAATGTCCACATCTAAACATCTTTTCACTTTTTTCAAATAGAAACCGATTTTTTTAAAATAAAAGTTGTAGGTTTTGTCAAGACAAATTCAACCATGTGTATTAGTTTAGGGTTTTCTTGATTTTTCCATAAGTTGTATAATTTTTTAATTTTGGAATATTAGTGTTCTGCAAACATGTCGAGAGGTAGATAGTCTAAAAAAAGCTTTCGATTACGTTTGACGAAGTATGCCACTGTCAATAGAAACTTGTTCAAGTATTTGCGCTAATATTATAAATATTTATAGTGAGAGGCAAGGAGACTCTTTTTTGAAAAAGCATTCGGATAGTGAAAGAAAAACAATTAGAATCACAGTCCAAAACATCAACTTCACAGAAATTAGAAAAATGTGATATTTGATATTATTTTTGTAGTCAACTGATTAGATATGTAGATTCTACATGGCAAAGAGAAATGTGCGTGAGAGTAGGAAACAACTTACGGAAATGTATTTAGGGAAACCTCATCACATCTGTTTTATAAATATCTGTCGATATGTTTGCGGAACAATATTCCCAAATTAAAAAATTGTTCAATTTATGAAAAAAATCAAGAAAATCCTAAACTAATACATATGGTTGAATTTGTCTCCTACAAACTTTGTTTAAAAAAAAATATCGGTTTTTATTTAAGTAAATTTCTCGAAAGTGATATCATCTATGTAGGATACAAATATATACATATAAATGCAATATATATATATATATATATATATATATATATATATATATATATATATATATGTACACAGAAACTGACACGAACACCTTGTTACGGCTTTATGCCTCTTTTTCATACGTTTGCCTCTTAATAAAATTTTATGAAATAATTTGTAAGATTTATACTTAAATATTTGTTTTTCGCATATTTTGAATATGATAACACCGAGATTTATAGCTTCGAAAAATTATTGAAAATATGTAGCGACAAGATGTGCTAACGTATTTCTGTCGTGTATGACAAACTATGAATAAATGCGTATCCACCCAGCATAAATATCACGTTGTTAATAAAATTCTGATTACACTATATTCTCTTTGATTATATTTATGACGATGTGCAAAAAGAATTTTTGATGTAATAAAGTTGGGAATGGATGTTTCACGAATCAAAAGATTAATTAAATTATTTGTTTTAAATATGTTATATTTTCTATAACATATTTAAAACAAACAATCTAATTATATATTTTTTCAATCAAATAAAATCTCGTTTTGCTCATATTCATGTTGCGTTCTCGTATGTGCGCATTAAACAACAATATTTTGTTTAAATAAAAAAAACATATTTTTTTCTTTAATATTACTTTTATATAAACCTTTGTAACTATCTATATATTCAATTAGAAAAAACGAATAGCTTATTATTTTATTTGTATTTTTTGTTTAATTCAGAATCATGAGCTTATTATTTCTCATCATAATAAGTTATTCTTTCACGAATTATATACTTGTTTGTGTAAAGCGGATATAAATGGAAATATTTATTTATTCTATTAAATGTGTTGTTGGTTGATCAAATGGTATAAAATTTAATCGCAATATGCATAAACAATAAATTGTACCTGTTGCATTATTAATAGTCATTCTTAAATTCCAATGTAAAGCAATAGTCGCTATGTTATAACAACTGATGTATATAACATTAAAATACATATTTTATATTTTGGTAAGGTATAAATGCTTTTGCAATCGTTGGATCAACGCTTTGGATTCAACTTAATGCAACGACGAACAAAGCATCGTGAACAAAAATCCGAGTTTTTTTTATTAATTTTACACCGGAGTTTAGAATAGAAGCCGTTTAAAGCCAAAAATAGAGTTCTCGTTCAAACTGGAATAGAAATTAACGCTCCATTTCAATTACGTGCAATCTCGTGTGTAAATTGAAAATACTACAATATTCGCACGAATTGAGGTCCTCCGTTATGTTGAAATTCTTCGATATATGGTTCTTTCTATTGCGACGTCATTTACCACTCGCGCGAAAGAACAGAATCTTTCTTTGGTTATATTTAATAGAAATTAAACTCTTTAAAAAATTTAACCATATAATAAGAGTTTTGCCATTGTATATATGTGTATATGTAGATATTAATATAAATAAATTTATCGAATGATACACGATGGGTTAGAAGTTAAAATTATTATTTTTTTAGTAAAATAATGAATGGTAATGAAGATAATTTCTATTAATATTCTGAAGCTAGTGGTATGAACAAATGTTTACGTAGTACGTTAACAAATTAAAAAGATATATATATTTTAATTATATATTTATGAATTGTTAAAATAAGTTTTGTAATAAAATTATTTAGAAAAATATGTTTCCAAAGATGTAAGTGTGCCCGCGCTCGCGCGCGCGTGTGTGTGTGTGACGGTCATTTCACCAAACAAAATCTACGTAAAAATCAAATATTCCTGTTGTAATTTAAAATAAAATATTTATATTGGGTATTGTAATTATTTTTTATTTTGCATTCTTGATATTGTATTTTAATTTGTTGATTTATTTTATCTGTTTTGTCATTTTGTTAAAAAAGATTTTTAAAATATTTGTATAATTAGTATAAAAAATTTTCACGCTTGCACATACACACATACTGACAAGAAAGTTCATTTTAATGACCCGATTTTTTAATTATATTTTAAAATAAAAAATAACGCTTCGTTTATGTACTTTAAGATATGCGTGAAGCATTTTATAAATATTGATAAATCTTATTGTCTTTTTATATAATTAACACACACACACACACACACACACACACACACACACACACACACACACACACACACACACACACACACACACAGCGCGCGCGCGCGCGCGCACTTTCTTTGCTTCTTTTACTATATTACTTTACTATTATAATCTTTTTATTAATTATTAATTGTTTTTATTAATTAAACTTTATATTTCTTATACTTTTACAATAGGTACTGTCATTACATATACGCGCGCGCGCGCGCGTGTGTGTGTGTGTGTGTGTGTGTGTGTGTGTGTGTGTGTGTTTGTGTTTGTGTTTGTGTGTGTAGGGTAAGTCGGGGCATGATGCCAAAGTTAAGAAATATTATAGAAATATGAATAAATCGATAGTCACAACTGCTTCGGAATTTTTGCAAGATAATATATGTATACTTAAGCTTTCACATAGTAGTGCTGAAAATAGCCACCTTAAAAGTTATCGTTAGAATCTTGTAATTTGATTATTGAATATATCATAAATAATATTAATATATTATAAATTTAAATTATTCGATATAGCAGCGCCAAGTTTTTTGCATTAAATATTTTTTAAATTTTGATTAAATTTTTTAAACATTGTATAACAGCTTCTTTCTAAAGATTTATTCCTACTTGATGCTTATATGTTACATACAATTGATGTATGTAGGTATATGTGCATTAACAGATATAAAGTTATTGCAAGTTGTGTTTTACTACAATAATGCCTTTTAATTATTTATTAGTTAATTATTTATAAATTGTAAAATATATCAAAGCTATTTTAAAGCTAATTAAACTATTACGATGTGCACCAAAACTATGAGAGACTCAAAGGAATAGTAGCTCTGTATAAAAATAACGAAACTGTGTCAACAGAAGTATCGACAGGTGTAACTTTTAAATACAAACATATGTTAGATAGGATTGATGTTTGTATACATGCGTTAACTCATAAAGTTATTGCAAGTTGCATTTAACTTCAGGCAAACGCCTTTTGTTAAAGATATGTAAAACAGTATACATATGTACTGTTTGCGAGAGTTATCCCCGACACTTCTATATTTAAATCAGCAGAGAATATTGACCACTCTAGAACGGAAATCTTTTCTCTCGAGAAATACGCTTGAATTATCTTTGTCGTATAAACAGCAGCATTATCTTGTTCAAAAATATATTCTGTATCACTAATACGTCATGTGGTTACTAACTTGATCTTAGTTTTTAATTAATTTTAAGTAGCTGGCACTGTTCATTCTGTCCTGAATGAAATAAAAATGTCTATTTTCGCATTATGCCAATTGCTGCCCAAATTATTTTGAAGCACACATGTTATCTTTCTATCCGGGAGTGCGTGTGTCCGTGCATGCGTGCGTTCCTATGTCTCTCGCTAAAATATTGTACAAAATGTGTTAAAATTTTAAATGCTACAAAAAATAGCAGTTTTTCCATATAATATATGTATATGTAAAAATTATATCTATGTTTTTAATTATAATTAAAATTAGTGCACTTTCTTGCTTGTGTTGTTATTGCACAAAATAATTATTATAGGTATCAAGAATTTTTTATCCAAAATTGGTTGTAAATTTATTTCAAATACATTCCTGACAATAATTACATCTTATGGCCTGTTTTATAGTCAATCTACGTATAGGAAAAAAATAAAAAATAACGTGAGAAAATATCGTAAGATTTCAGGAAATCTAAGGAAGATATTTAGCTTCAAACTCGAGCATGTGAGTATACGAACATTTCGTATCTACTAATATTAATGTTTATGTCTTGTCATGCGAGAAGGTAACAGCTGCCGATGTGCTAATGCAAAAGGGCTAATGCCGGTGTGCTAGTAGATGATTAGGCCACGTAAGAATTTGGAATAGAACCATTTGCCGGCAGATAGATAAGCCAAAGTCGGCATAAGCAACGTTCTCGTGCGTGTACCCGAGTCATACGTACCGTGACATTACTTTGTTGAATAAGGAAAGAACTTCACTGAAGATATGTTAAGTTTTTTCACTTGTCTTAGCCTATAATGTTATTAATTTTCCCGATTCCATACACTGTTAAATTCGCAGTGTCAAATTATATTCAATTTGAGTCATTATTAACTATTCATATAGGTCGCCACTGCTCCTACTCAATATGTTAATTCAACTAAACTAATGGAGTTAAACTAACACTTTTGTGTTAAAATAATATATTTCGACACATGTGATAGTTAAAAATATTGTTCAACTCAAAGTATTGGTTTAAATTTCATCCTTCAATATTTAACAGTGTATTATAGATACCAATTTTCTCAAATACGAGATTTTATAAAAAAATTATGATTTTTTAAAATAGAATTATCATTGTCTTAGTTAAACCACAAGACAGGTAGAATACGATTAATATGTATATGCATTAACACTACAGATAAATAAATAAAGGAGCTAGTTAAAAATTTTTAAAAATATCTCATAAAAATGTTGCGATATGTGGGAATTTT
>NW_027249923.1:0-59736 GCF_030848795.1 Temnothorax nylanderi
CACTTGTAGAGGCACAAAGATGTAGCAAGCACGTATGAATCATCCGATGTTTCAACACCTAGTTTTTGCTTGTATCTACTTTGTCCACCGCTACCATCAACACCCCACTTAAACAAAATTTTTTAAATATTAAGTTTGTAACCATCAAAGCCACAAAATTCCTTCAACACGTCATGCTGTACAATACATAGACGTTTAATAGTTAAGTCCACTAAAGACTGTAACTAATACTTGCTCCGGCTTCGTAATTGTCATGTCTTCTTAGGTGGATAGCAAGCTTTCTTTGCCGCCAATACATTATGATATGAAGGATATAGCTGTTTTAAATCTTTTTGTGTCGCTGCAGACCGAAGAATCTGGTATCGTTTTTTAGTCAATTTGGTTGCTACTATGAGTGCTAGAGCTTCATCGGCAGTGTATACTGAGCATTTGTTTGTCGATTGATAAGCTTCTTCATACGTGTCGCTCGTTTGATAAATTTACTAAATTTCCATATTTTGGCTGCATCTCTTTTGCCTGCTTGGTTTAATTTATATTTTGTGGCATAAGTAGTTCAGATAATGATTTTTGTTCGATCAACACATTAATTTTCTTTTTTGGATTTGTACGATGAATCTTCAAATCTTTTTTTGGGACGTCCTCGAGTCTTGGGAGTCTCCTGTACTACTCCATGGCCCTACTATATTGCTAAGTCAATGTTCGGGATGACAATAATGGTGTTGATCCAAGTAGAATTTTGTTTAAAAATACTGTTTTGTTGCGAGCACATTTTTTCCAACGCTGACTAACTGATATCACATATGAGTGCATTAAACGCCTTAATTCCTTCAACATGGTTCAGAACAATTATTTAAATTAAACTTAGCTTTTAAATAGTTTATTAATGTCCTTTCACAATTCATATTATCACTCAAATTGAAATCACAACTTTTCAGCCAGTCAAATAGCTCTCTCCTATTAACGTGGAATTGTCTACCTTCAAGAAAAAAGGATATATTTTCTTAAATTCGCAAAAATACGCACATTAAACTACTATCAATCAGATCTACATGAATAATTTTATAAAATAAAACCAAACTCATGATATACAAACGCATACAAAAGTTTTGCTGTTCTCACAAACTTACAGTATTCTCGAAAATATGTAAAGAAAAATTAACAAACTGCCTGTATTTTTTTTTTACTAAATTTAATAACTAATCAAAATGAAAAAAGGATAAAAATGTGAAATATGTACCTGTCTCAAGAGTATTTCACCATAAAATAATTATTTCGAAGTTAAGGTTAACCAAAATATCCATTCAACGCAAGTCTCGTAATATAGTATATGGTGCACCAAGGGGCGAAGTAGCGTTTTTCAGACGAGCGTGAAGTTTGCCTCGAGCCGAAGGCCGAAGGCGAGGGCGGCAATCACACACGAGTCTGAAAAAGCTTTCGCCCCGAGATGCACACGATATTTTTCATAATATCTTTACGGAAAGTCGATTTCCATGCCTAGAGAGAGGCGAGAGTGGCCAATTTCACGCCAGGGCTTACTTTCCTCCCTTAAATAATTTTGTCCAGCTAGATTTGTAAATTGAACCACTGTGCGGCGCGTGCAATTCCTCCACGAGTCTCCGTTTTTCCACGCTCATTGCTCAAGAAGGTTCAATATACTCAGAATTCTGGCGATCTGGATTTTGTGCTTATCCACGGTATTCTTCACAGTTACGAACTGGCTTCTAAATTTCTTATCAGATCTTTGAAGTTCTTTCTGAGCTCCGCGATCGCTCCCTCGACGTAGCCCATGTTCGTCGCGTCGGTGCCGAACTCCGGCGCGGCCACGCGTCGTATCTTGCGCTCCGACGCGTCGTAGGAATCCTCGTTCAAACGGAGCGCGTCGTTCTTCAGCGTCGCGATTCCGCCTCTCAATTCTTCCGTCGCGTCGTTCTTCTTGATCTCTTCGATCACGACGCTCTTAAGCCGCCCAATCGCGCCCTCTACGTAGCTCTTGTTCGTCGCGTCGGTGTCGACCTCCGGCGCGGCTACCCCTTGTATCTTGCGCTCCCTCGCGTGGTAAGAGCCCTGACTCAAGCGGAGCGCGTCGTTCCTCAGCGTCGCGTCGTTCTTCTTGATCTCTTCGATCACGACGCTCTTGAGCCGCCCGATCGCGCCCTCTACGTAGCTCTTGTTCGTGCGTCGGTGCCGATCTCCGGCGCGGCTACCCGCCGTATCTTGCGATCCCGCGCGTCGTAAGAGTTTCGATTCGAGAGAAGCGCGTCGTTCCTCACCGCCGCTATCCTCGCCTGTCAATTCTTCGGTCGCGCTTCTCTTCGATCTTCCGATCGCGTCCTCGACGTAGCTCTTGTTCGTCGCGTCGGTGTCGATCTCCGGCGCGGCTACCCGCCGTATCTTGCGCTCCCTCGCGTCGTAGGAACCCCTCGCTCATAAAGAGCGCGTTGTTGCGCGTATAGTTACGCAGGGATTCGATCGAGGAGCGTAATCGCACCCGTGGACGCACCGTCGATTCCGTCACCGTTGCTCCGATTGTCAGAGACATGCCGAATTTGTTCACGGACATCGCGCGCGCGGGGGAGGCGCTGAGAGCGCGCGCGATACGTACTGCCGTCGCGATCGACGCGACCCGATCAATTTACGACAAAAACCGGCCTCGCGAAGTTCCTCGATTATCGACAGAATTTCGTTGTCGGTGAGCGTCGTTGCCAGCCCGACGAGAAGCGTCTAGCAGTCGAAGTCGATCGACCAGCTCGTGGGATCGTCCCAGTGAACGTAATCGATCGCGTTGTCGGTCAGTCGCATGGCCGACGGTAGTCCGGCGCCCTTCGTAGTCCCAACTGTGTGAGACGGGTGTACGAGCGCGCTATTATTTTTGTGTACTTGTGTCCCCTGTTACCCTTGACAGGCTATGCCGGCGCTGCGACCGCGTTTGCGAGCGCTGGTGGCGAAAAGTATACTCCTGTACGTTCGTTTGTCCTTCTCCGTGTAGACGCGAGCGTTGGGAATTCGCATGAAGATCAACTCGTACAGACCGCGCGTGCCCTTGTACCGTACACCGTCGATGATCACGGAGTCATCTGGGGCCACGTCAAATCGCTTGTTACCCAGCATCGTGCCGTGCTCGCCGAGATACACTCCGTAGACGTGGTCGATCTCCTTTTTACTGTCGCCGCTCAGAAGAGCGCCCACGTACTCCCGCCCTAACGGTCCTAGTTGGCTATTCAGAGCGTCGCGACCTTCCGCCGTGCTCAAAGACTCCCTGACGGACGTCTCTAGCGCGGGGGGTGGAGTCGTAGTCTCCGAGACGATCTCGTGTTTTCTGGGTAAAAACCGGACCGAATCGGCGTGGATCGGCGTGGAGCTCGCGATAGTCGTCGTCGTCGCGGGAGCCGAACTCAACCGTGCTGGACGCAACTCTCCTTTTTTTCCCGCGGTCGTCGTTGTCCTTATTGGCGTGAATACGTCGTCGTCGTCGTCCTCCCCGTAATCGCGCTCCAGGTCGGCGCCTGCATCGTCGTCGTCGTCGTCGTCGCCGTAGTCACTATCCTTCTTCGCTCTCTTCGTCGTTTTCATCTTTCTCGCGAGCGTAAAGCTACCGTCGTCGTCAATCTTGCCCGGTCCTTTAGCCCTGCGGTCCGCGTCATCGGCGAGCCGTTTCAGAGGTTTGACGATGGGCTCGTACCTCTTTTCCAGAGCAATCTCGTTCTCCATTTTTTCAACCCTGAGAGCGGCGTACTTCCTGCGAATCGAGGCTTGCGTTTTGGCTATCTCTCGCGCGGTCCTCTCTTCCGCGATCGCGCTCATACTCGCGTCGTTCGGCGAAGCGCACTGATCGGCTCTACAGCACGGCGAAGTCGTGGAACCCCCGTCTGTACCGTCCGCCTCGCAACGCGCTGTCCTTGTCTATCACGGCGAAACCGTAGGTGCGTCGCCAACACTCGCGACAGAAGGCGCGAAACTCGTCGTACGACATGTCGATGTTCACGTGATTGTCGTACACGTGCCGCAGATTGGTGCCGTTCTCACGGCGAGTCAATTTCCTGCCTGAACAGGATCAACAGATTTGCGTTATCGCGCACGAGATGTTTCGGTATTTTGGCGTACGTCTGACAGAGATAGAAGCAATCAATATTCGAATGTCGACCCATAGAAAAGTACTCCCTCATTCTGTCCTGCTTGTCGCAGGCCACGTCGTCGTAGACGAAGACCGAGTCGGGAAGCGCCTCGTCGGGCGGAACGACGTCGCGATTGTCGGAGAACGCGCGATAGCTGATCTCCTCCATAGGCTCGAACAATCGTTCAAGATATCGATACTTCGGTTGTTGCAGAGATTTCGAGTACACGTATACGTTCTCGAAACTAAGACCGTGCGCTTGTTCCAGCAGACTCACCAGAACGTTCGTCTTACCGCAGTTAGAGGGACCGCAGATGATGCAACGTACGACGTTCGGCAAGAGAGGACCGTGTCTGCGCGATTCTCCGTTTCCTCCCTCGGTCGCGCCCGACCTTGCCTGCGTTTTGCGATCCACATTCAAGACTCCTATCGTCACCGACTGTCGCACTAATCGCATTGCGCCCTCTCTCTTTCGCTCTCTCTCTCGGTCTTTTCCGCAAGCGCGCGCTCGTTCGCGCGATGAACGCGCCCGAGCGCCGGGGCGGGGAGGGCAGCACGGACGTCGTTTCGTTTTGTCGCGCGTGCGCAAACGCTTCGCGCGCAAGTATAAGTAGCGCGAGCGCGTCGTCGTATCCGTAGAAATTCGATCTTAAAAGCAAACGAATCGTTCGCGCGCGTCGGTGATCGAGATGTTTCCCATCCTACTGACGGACAGGCGCGATATTCTCGATCTAACGGCCGAGGAGCTGGAATTCGTTCCAAAGATCGTTCTGTTGCGTAAATTTGAGAAATACGTGCAACTGCTGTGGGACCGTTTTGCCCGAACATATAAAAGCAGATCCCGAGGTGCAGAGATATCGCTCGTGTATGGAACATTACAATCGTCCGTGGCAGCGAACGCATATAGACGGTCCACCGCCGCTCGTCAAGGACTGCTACGAGTGCAACCGCGCGCTGGCTCTGAACGGTGAGTCGTCGAAACGTTTCCGTTCGAATTAAGAAGAAGAAAAAACCCTCCCGCAACCGCGACCGAATGCGCGGCGCCGGTCTACTTGATCGCGCGATAAACGCTCTTCCCTTCGAGCTGCATATACCCGGCTATCAGTTTTGCGGACCCGGTACGCGTCTAGCAAAGAGACTAGCGCGCGGCGACAAAGGCATCAATCCGTTGGACGCGGCGTGTCGCGAGCACGACATAGCGTATTCGCGAAGCGGCGAACTCGCCGAACGACACGTCGCCGATCGACTGCTCGCCGAGAAAGCGCGCGAGCGCGTCACCGCAAAGGACTCGACGGTCAGTGAGAGACTCGCCGCGGCGGCCGTATGGGCGGCTATGAAAGCGAAGACGAAACTGGGCATGGGTATGGAAAGGAAAAAAGGAAGAAAGAGGAAAGGAACGGGGAGAAACGCTAAGACGAGGAGGAAGAGGCGGAGGATACTTCCGAAGGCGAAAACGCGGCGGCTTCTTGCCTTTTCTACCGATGTTGGGTGCGCTCGGTTCCTTGATCGGTGGCGCGGCTGGCGTGGCCAAGGCGGTGAGCGCCGGCAAAGCGGCGCGACGGGAACTCGAGGAACTGCAGCGACACAATCGCGCGATGGAGGGTCGCGGGTTGTACCTCACGCCGTATAAGAAGCGCGGAGGTGGCGCGAGGCGAATCGCCGAAAAAAAAATTTCGCGGAAGAAGGCGACGTTAACGGCGACGTCGGATCTGCCGCCGTACGGCGTCACGACGAACGAGCAGCTCGATCGATCGGCGCGTCGCCTACGCATACCGTTCTTCCGTGGGGTGTTCATGCGCGACGCTCTGCCGACGAGGGTGCGACACGCGGAGTGCGGCATCGTGAATCTCGACGACGCGGCGGGTCCGGGCACGCATTGGGTCGCTTACGCGAAGAAAGGGAACGCGGCGATCTACTTCGACGCGTTCGGAAATCTCCGTCCGCCGAGGGATCTCGCGCGATATCTCGGCGGTGGCGGCGAGAGCGCGATCGTGACGTACAATCGTCGCGCGTTCCAGACGTTCGAGCAGAGAATCTGCGGACAGCTGTGCCTGCGATTTCTTCGCGAGATCGATTGGGGGAGCGGTGGCGAACGATCGACGTTCTCCCGCGATGTCGCTGACGCTCACGTTAACCGGAACCAGCAGCGTTCTCACGGCGAGTCACTTTCCCGCTTTGGATCTGAGCGACGGCGAGTACGAGCTGGGTTTGGCGACTTTTGAGACGTACAATTCGATACCGAACGTTACGCCGGCGAACAATCGATTCTACTTCGGCGAGGACGACCGGAAGATCGTCGTTCCGGAAGGGTCGTACAAGCTGCGAGCCGTGAGCAGATATCTGCGCGCCGCTCTTCTTCATCACAAACGTCGCGCCCGCGAGAGAGAGAGAGAGAGAGAGAGAGAGAGAGAGAGAGAGAGAGAGAGAGAGAGAGAGAGAGAAAGAGAAGAGAGAAAAACTGCAGGCCGATGGCGCTGGACGGGTAAAAGAAAATAAACGAACGGAGAAGGACAACGACGACGATAACGACGACGCTTATCGCATATACGAGGACGAAGACGACGACGACGACGACGGTTATGGCATATACGAGGACAACGACGGCAAGAACGACGACGATGACGGCGGCGATAGAACGATACTCGCTCTTCGCGCCAACGAGAATACCATGAGGAGCGAGATAAAGTGCGCCTACAGAGTGAATTTTACAAAACCGAACAACATCGGTTCTCTTTTGGGTTTCTCGCGCGATCGTATCCTAAAACCGAACAAATGATACGTTTCCGACGGACCCGTTGACGTCATGAGCGTGAACATAATTCGCATCGAATGCAGTATCACCACGGGAGCGTACAGCAACGGACGCTCGGTACACGCGATACGAATTCGCGCCGAAAGTTCCACCGGGATATAAACTGTCGGAGACTCCGACGCAGATCATTTACCTCCCGATCGTCGCGCGAAACGTCACCGATATCACGGTGCGAATCGTGGATCAGAACGATAAATTGATCGACTTTCGCGGCGAGGAGATAACGATTAGACTGCACGTACGTCGTCGCCGCAGTCAGTGTGTGTGTGCGCGCGCGTATCTCCGCGACCTGAAGAGAGAGAGAGAGAGCGAGAGGGATGCTTGTTCTGAACGGATCGAGCGCGGATTGTACGAACGAGCGAGCTAGCCCGTTCTACGACGTAATCGAAAGCGTAAGGAAGAGAAGAGGTGGTGGTGGTGGTGGTCGAGGAGGAAAGAGAGCCGTTCTCAGCAACGCCAACGTCAGGTTCCTACGATCGCTGGGTCTTGCCGTGAGAAACGCATCGTTTCTACTTCGAAAGGAAAGACCATGGCCGACATCCTGAGTATCGGCGGTGAGCCGATCTTCGACGAGCGCATCGTCGGAATCGAGACTCACACGTATAACCCGTACGTGAACACGACGTTCGGGCACAACGACGAGATACGAATACCCATACAGCAACAGGATCTGTATACGCTGCCGTGCGACAGTTTTCTGTACGTCGAGGGACGACTCTATGACGACGGCGCGGGCGCGACGACGTCGGAAGCGACGGATGCTCAAAGGCAATACGCGAGGTCAACAACTGCGTGGCGTTTATGTTCGACGAGATTCGATACGAACTCGACGGCGTGGAGATCGATCGGTGTAGAAACGTTGGCATAACCAGCACGATAAAGAACTACGCGTCGCTGACCGCCGAACGAGCCAGGAGACTGCAGAACGCCGGATGGAGTTATCCGACGAACGAATCAAATCTGAACGACGCGTCCCGTCAATTCAACTTTTGCGTACCTTTGAATATTCTTTTGGGTTTCTGCGAGGACTACAGACGCGTGGTGATAAACGCGCAACACGAACTTATCCTGATACGCGCTCGGAACGACGTCAACTGCGTCGTAGATCCGAAAAAAACCGTGCCGAGAGATCCTAAAATTACGCTACTGAAGGTGCAATGGCGTATGCCGCACGTGGCGTTAAACGACGTGACTAAATTGTCGCTTTTGCGAACGTTGGAGAGCGGACGATTTCTGAGCGTGGGCTTTCGCTCTTGGGACCTGTACGAATTTCCTCTGCTGCAGAGCACGACCAAGCATTCGTGGGCCGCGAAAGCCGCGCCGCAGTTGGAGAAGCCGCGATACATCATATTCGCGCTGCAGACCGGACGGCGAAACGAATTCACGGAGGACTCCTCGAGGTTCGATCATTGCGCGCTCGCCAACGTGAAATTGTATCTCAACTCGGAATTCTATCCCTACGACGACGTGAACGCGGATTTCGAAAGCGACAAGTTCGCCGTGCTGTACGAGATGTACGCGAAATTTCGAGGAGCGTACTACGGGGACAGTCGCGACGACGCGCTCTTCTCCCCGCGCGAATTCGCGCGAGTAGCGCCGCTCGTGGTGATCGATTGTTCCCGCCAAAACGAAGCGGTGAAGAGCGCCACCGTGGACGCGCGCATCGAATTCGAATGCAAGGAAAACGTTCCGCCGAAGACCACCGCATTTTGTCTCATCGTTCACGATCGCGTCATCGAGTACGGTCCGCTGACCAATGTGGTGCGCAAAATCATCTAGCGGAAATGGCGATTGTAGGATACCACACCCCGGAAACGGGAGATATATATAAAGACGGGGATCCTTCGATCGTTCCTCAGATCCCGTTAAGAACGAGCAGTTTGAGCGTGAATTGTTCGACGCGCACCGACTCGATGGCCGCAGCGGCAACGACGATCTTCGTCGTCCTGCAGGGATTCGTGGTGAGCGACAGATTCGTCGCGAAGGAGGTGGCCGTGCTCCGAAGCAAGACGCGCGAACTCGCGCATCACGTGTTTCGCGCGCCGATGAAGTGGGACCTCCTCACGAACGCCGAAAAAGCAAGGGCCAACTGGCTGATGGCGAACCATCACGGCCTCCGTTGGAAAGACGGGGACGTGGACTATCGCCTAGCCAGGTCGATTATTCGACGCGCGGTGTGCGACGACCTGGGCGAGGGAGAAGAGACGCCCGGCGCGCGAATATACGTGAAAGGCCTCGAGAAGAAGAGGTGGCTGGAGGAGATTCTCGGCGACGTCGACGCGACGATCGAGACCATCGACGCCGAGTACGACGACATCGATCGGCTGGAGTTTCTTCGCGCCGATCGCGCGTTTCGCTGCGGACACCATCAACGGTGCTGCACGATGGAGAACGTGATGAAGTTGCGCGACTGGTGGAACGAGCGACGCGAGTGTCTCTCCAGCATCGACTCCACGGATCAAATATAAATGTGTATCCATCCATCCATCTATATATGTATATATTTTAATCAATAACAAAAAGATCTATCTATCTATCTATATTTTAATCAATAAAAAAACTGATGCAAAATCAACGAACGAAGTTATTCATTATTCGCATACCTACACCGTACGTATAGTCGTACTCGATAACGCCGAGCGCGATAGCGTCGAGCGCGCGAGCGATAGCGACGAGCAAGCGAACGAGAGCGTCGAACTCGAAGAAGAACGGCAACGATAACGCCGAGCGCGCGAAACTGTCAATGAGCGGAGTCGGGAGCGTCGAGCGGAAGCGCGATATCGGCGGCGGGAGCGTTTAATCTTGTTGCTGTTCACGCGTATTTATCTTTATATAAATAATAGTTATTTAATATTATATTTATCCAATATTATATTTATTCTTGTATATTATATACTACTTATTTACTACTTTATACTTATTGCTTCCTCATAGAGGAAGTTTTGTTTTCGTAAATTCGTATATGAATCTTTGATTGCGTATAAAGTTTGCTCTAATCAACCAAATTAAAAAGAATTATATATATAAAATAGGAGTAGAAAAAACCAAAGAAAGGATATTTGACATATGGTGTTGTAACATAATCTTTTTCTATCTATAATAATATAAATGAAATTAAAATCTTTATTGTTTGATATAATTATATACATAACAATATAATTTTATCCAATTTATTATGAAGAGAGCTAACCCCTTTATATTATATTATATTATATTATGTTATATTATATTATAGTATATTATGTTATATTATATTATAGTATATTATGTTATATTATATTATAGTATATTATGTTATATTATATTATATTATATACTACTTATTTACTATATTTATTTTTTTACATATTATTTCTTGTTAGAAACGGAGGGCCAGCCCTCGACGACGTCGTCGTCGAAGTCGACGTCAATCAAGTTGATGTCAATATTGCAGCGACCGCTCTCATCCTCCTCGTCGTCGTCGTTGTTGTCTTCGTCGTCGTTGTTATCATTGTCGTCGCAGCATGTATCGGGACGCTTCGCCGATGAATCGAGTCGCGCGGCGTCCCGATACATGCTGCGAATCCTCGCAGCGTACAAACGCATGTGGTTCCTCGATTTTTTTAACACCGATACGATGAGTCCTCTTCGCATAAAATACATATTAATAAATATATATAAATGAATATATATAAGTGAATTTATAAATAAATATATAACTGAATATATAAGTGAATTTATAAATAAATAAATAAATAAATAAATAAATATATAAATGAATATATAACAATATAATTTTACATTTGCAAACTTACATTCGATCGAACATCCGTGCGTCCTCGTCGACGCGGATCGTGACTTGCAGACAGGGCGGCGCTCCATCGACGATATTTCTGAAGCGATGCTGCAGCTGCAGCACCGCCTCGTGTAAGTCGTCCGTAGCCCTAGCTACGGACGTTGCCTGGATTTGCGCCAAATCGCACACTCCTTTCAGTTTGGATATTTTGTCTATTACGTGTTCTTAGGAAAAATTCACGTCACTAGCTCGAAAAACTGTGAACGAACTACACCCGAGTCTAGCCTCGAGTCCTTATATATATCGAGGATGCGCAATCGAAGAAGGATGTGGAATCAAAGAAGGGATGTGCAATCATAAAGGATATTGCGTGTGTAATGAAAACTATGTAAAAAATTGACCTTTGCACACAGGAAGAAATGCATTTTTCTAATCAAACCAACTCATCCGCCGGAATCGTCGACGCATTTCTTCCACCCCGAGACCCCCGCCGCCACCTGTCCGCGCTATCGGTAGCGAGCATCCCCGCGTAAGTCGCTCGTCGCGATCGCGCTCGTATCGCGACGCATCGTCATCGTCAATAAAAGAAGCAGGATATTGTGTAATGAAAACTATTTTTAGAAAATTTGCACAGAGGAAAAATGCATTTTTTTTTATCAAACGGACTCATCCGCCGGAATCGACGCATTTTTTCCACCGCGAGACCCCGCCGCCACCTGTCCGCGCTATCGGCAACGAGCGTCACCGCGTGGACCGCGCGTCGCGATCGCGCTCATATCGCGAAACGCCGTTATCGCAGTTCCGCCGTTTCTCTCGCTCTCTCTCGCCCTCGACGATGTGGCTCGCGCGCGTAATCGCGTTAACCGCGTGTTTTATCGCCGCGAGGTGCGTCAATCCCACGGATAAGAATTACGCATATACGATCGATTACCTGCGGAAATACGGATATCTGACCGAAGATGGGGACGCGTTTCCGGCTCAGAGACGAAACGACGTTCTTCGTAACGCCATCGAGGAATTTCAACGATACTACGGTCTGCCCGGCGATGGAACGCTCGACGACGAAACGCTGCAATTGATGCGTAAACCGCGATGTGGTTTCCAAGATATCCTGAAGCACGGAACGACGGCGAGTCTATCAAAATGGCTGAGGACTTACCTGACGTGGGATTTTTACGTAGCCGCCAAAGAGGAGCTGAATACCGCGTGGGCCGCGTTCGACCTGTGGTCGCAACATTCGGCGTTGACGTTCGAACGCTCCGAAACGAATCCTGACATTATAATATCTTGGCGAACCCGACGTCACGGTAACACGAATATCAACGTAAACGGCCCAAATTGCTCGCCCAAATTCGACGGTCCCGGTAATGTGCTGACCCACGCGTATCTCCCGACGAACGAAGCGGGATTCGTCTCCGAGGTGCACGTCGACGGGGACGAGCCGTGGCATATTCACGTCGGTAAAAATCCCTCGAATACGTTTTCCCTACATTTCACGCTGACGCACGAGATCGGTCACTCTCTCGGATTGCGGCACAATGAGCGCAAGACTTCGGTGATGTTCGCGTACTCGCCCGACAAGCAGTATCCGGTTAAGCTCGACAGATTCGACATTATCGACATTCAACGTTTGTACGGTGAAAAACTGACGAACGCGCCCTCACAGACGCCGGCGCCGCCGCCGCCACCGCCGCCACCGCGGTTACGGCCGCCGCAACCATCGCCGGACCTGTGCGCCCTTGGTCGCGTAAACGCGATATTGATTTTGGAAAATCGAATGTACATCTCGTACGGTCGTTACGTTTGGTCGATCGATCTGGACGGTAGGACGTACAATGGACCGTTAGCCCTGTCGAATCACATGAGCTTTCTTCACGACAATTACACGCGCATAGCTGCCGCCTATCAATCTCCGTCCGGTGATTTCATGGTGTTCGTAGATAATTTGGTATACATGGTTCAATATCCGGAATTTTCTCTGAGGCCAAATTGGCCGAAGACCTTGCGAGAACTCGGATTTCCCGCAGATGCGAAACTCAACGGAGCGGTAAACACCCATAGAGGCCGTTCCTTCGTGATGTACAACGGTAACTCGGTGGGCGAGATGCACGAATGTACGAAGAAAGTCGTCAGACGTACGCCTCTCGAGGCGACGTTTCCCGGAATACCGACTGGCGTGACGTCGATCTTCCGATACGTCGACGGCAATCTGTACTTTACCACTCGGACGCAGTTCTACAGATTCAACGAATTTACGAAAACCGTCACGGCCGCCGGTAAATTCGATCTACGGATGCTGAATATCGTCTGCCCTAAGACCGAACTGTTGCAGCAGTTGCGCGATCTTCTCGATCGAATCGTACGCGTCGGCGATTTAACGTCACCGGCGAGCGATTCGGACGACGACGACGACGACGACGGCGGCGGCGTTCAGCTTTACGATCGCCGTATCCGCCGAAGGAAGTAGAGGACTGCGCAAATCCCCACACCACACCGCACATCGCGCGATATAAGTGAGAACTTTTCTACTTATACCGATGTGTTCCCGCCAAAGCATCAGTATCGCATCGTCAGCTGAATACGACGCGTCGAAACAGAAATCAAAAACGAACGATACTGCAACGCGCGTGCGAAATGTTTTCGACGTTGGCCGATCGACCCGCGCTGAGGGATCTTTCCCCTCGCGAGACGGATTCGGAGGTGAACGACAACGGCAAAAGACGAAGGATTGAATCGACGGACGATCATCATCAGCATCATCATCATCGGGAGTCGCGTTCCAGCTCTCACCCCCCCAACGACGTTCGCAACCCCGTCGTCGCGCCTGCGGTGCGCATCCTGACGACCCGTTATCCGCTGACGACGACTGGCTACAAATACTTGGCCATCGGTGTCACGGTTAAGTCACCGTGGTACGGTATACCCGCACTTTCGTACGTGGATATCGCCCTGGGAGATAAGCAAGGCAAGGAGATCTCTCTGACGCTCGATATGTGGAAAGGACTAATCGAGCGCAAACACGACATATTGTCGTGTCTGCGATCCAACCTCGTCGATGGAACCCGTCCGCCCTCGCCGATATCGATCGGAGACCTGACGCTGCGATTCGGATTGATCAACAACCTGTCGATCTTGCGTATGGAACTACCCAACGCGGCTCGTCTGGCAATGTCGCTCGCCACCCTGCTCTCGCTGTACGATTTCCAATTTTGCGTCGGTCGCATCGTCTCGGCGCTGAGCGTGGTCACCGAGGAAGTCGACGCGAAGTATTCGCGCTATCAGGAGATAGCCGCCAACGCGATTAAGACGGGAACTTCGGCCAAGACTGCGATACTGAAAAGCGAATTTTTCGATCCTAACAAGATCGTCGACTGTGAGATTACCGCGCTTTGTTTCAAATCCTGAACGTCGCGACGCACGTTTACAAATTTATATATATATATATTTATACACACAAAAAATTGTAAACGAGTATCGACGTATGTAAATACATATTTTATTTTTCAAAATAAAAAACTACCGCTCGTACGCGGATATCTCATATATGTGTTCTCTCTCTTTCTTTTCCGTACCTATCTCGATACGATCCCGCGCTCCCTAGGTCCCCCGACTCCGCTTACTCCACGATCGCCGCGATTGCGTCATCTACAATGCGTAGGAAAGGATCGAAACAACTTTCGAACCGAGACGAATAAGAACGAAGAACGGTTATCGGGACCCGCGAAAAGAACGGCCTTGAACACGTTCGAACGTGTTTTCGCGCGCTCACCAATCCCACCGCGCGGGGACGTTGAGAAGAGCGACCTTGAACAAGTTGGAACGAGTTTGGACGCGTTCGAACGCGCGCGATTAAAAAATTATTCGCGATGACGCGCGAATCGGGGCGGATTTCCGCTTGCGGCCGATAACTCGGGGCACGCGCTCCGCCTAACCGAGTAAGTAAGGAAACGATGAAAGTAGTGGTATTTCACCGGCGATGTTGCCATCTCCCACTTATGCTACACCTCTCATGTCTCCTTACAGTGCCAGACTAGAGTCAAGCTCAACAGGGTCTTTTTTCCCCGCTAATTTTTCCAAGCCCGTTCCCTTGGCAGTGGTTTCGCTAGATCGGTCGATAACGCCGATCCGAGCGCCCTCTCGGAGCGCCCGGGAACGACGATCCCCCCACCCCCACCCGGTGGCAACACTGCGGCGCGAATTTCCCCATCACCCGCCTAGGGACAGGTGTTCCCACAAAATACTCGCATCTGATTGGACAGCCTCGAGTCTTCGTACCGCGATCTGATTGGACAGCGATACACCTTTGTCCAGTTACAGGGAAATGTTTGTCCGGTTACAGGGGAAATTTTCCCTCGCACCTGTCCCCCTCACCACCCCTGTTTCCCCTCGCACCTGTCCACCCTTCACCCCCCCCTCACCCATCCCCACCCCATGCCCCCCCCTCGTCCCCCTCGCCAATCTCTTATGGCGTTCCCCCCGCGGGCGCGCGGCCCCCCCCGCTTCCCCTCGGTTGCACCCGAGCACGGGGGACCACGTTATTCACCTACTCACTCAACTTTTGGTGTTAACCGTAAAAAAGAACACCAAAAAAACCCTTAAAGTTAAGTGTGATTTCGGACCGCCAATTGAAGGTTAACCTTCAAATGATGGTTAACATTCAAATAATGGTTAACCTTCAATTAATGGTTAATCCTTAAAAATGACGGTATAAACCCTAAAAACCCTCAAATGAAAGTAACATTCAAAGAGAGTGTGTGTGTGTGTAAACCTCATATTTGAATGTTCTCAATTTGCTTTCAATAATATCCCAGACAGCACAAAATATTTTATTTTTGAAATATTTATAAGAAAGATTAAAATATTTTTAAAATATTCATAAAAAAATTAAAATATTTTAAAAATATTTTGTAAATATTTTAAGGGGATTCTATAGTGGCAGTAATTTTTATTGGAAAAAATCTTTGAATTCTTTTATGGAAAAATACACTCAACTTTTGGTGTTAACCGTTAAAAAAACACCATAGAAAAACCCTTAAAGTTGGGTGTGATTTCGGACCGCCAATTGAAGGTTAACCATCATTTGAAGGTTAATCTTCAATAGGCGGTCCGAAATCACACCCAACTTTAAGGGTTTTTCTTTGAATGATGGTTAACCTTCAAATGATAGTTAACCTTCAATTAATGGTTAATCCTTAAAAATGACGGTATAAACCCTAAAAATATGAACCCTCAAATGAAAGTAACAAATATGGCGTCCCAATGAGAATCTCTTAAGAGCTCCGCTCGCTGAACCTAACTCCTCGCCTCGATCCTCCCTCTCGGACGCTAGCTGCCGCAGCTCTCCCTTTCCTGGCGGTGAGCTCTCCCTGGTGATCCGACTCTCGCTCGGTTGGTCTCCAGAACACGCGCCGCAACGATCAATCCGTCAAGAAAGAGGTAACGGACTCGACACGTTCGAAGAAACGCAAGCAAGTGCGGTCATGACACCTAACGAGTGAAGAAGGAGGCGGGGGTTCTTTGAGAGTGGCGACTCGCGCGTCGCGCCATCTAATGTGAAACGATCGGGCGTTGTAAAACGCGAAAAGAATTCGAGCGCAATATCTGAACAAATTATTTAATTTTTAATAAGTCCAATTATTAATATTTACTTTCATAATTAAACTTATTTTTTATTTTGATAAATGTAAATACAAATATCTTATTGTATTAATATTTAATATTAACCTTTGTTGTGCACCGGGGGTAGGAGATACCCCAGCGTATTTTCAAACGCGTTTTTCTAATACGTACAATGCGAATCGGGACCTGTGCTGCCATCTACCTGTAGTCTAGGAATAACACTTCAAGATCCTATACATAGTTTTGCCCGCCCGGCTTTAGTCTGCTCTTGGCTCTCATTTTTTTTTAAAACGCGTGACTTCATATAACAAAATAAATATACTTTTTTCAACTCCGCTATAAACTAATATTTTTCCTTAAAAGTGTAGTATTTCAAGAAAGTAATCCCGCAAAAATTATTAAAAAATATTAAACATTGAATTTTTTATGCATTTTTTAGTTAAAAAAGTCCATTTTTCGGTTTTTTTAGTTAACATATCATTTATAATTCTTTTATGTTGCAAAATATTAATGAAACCTACTAGACCTTATTTTGGAAGCTTTGAACAATAGCCAGCAATTTTGTTTGAGTCAAAATAACGAATTGTACGTCTGTAATAAACGTTTTAAGTGACTGGGGTATGACATACCCCCTGTGCATAATACGTAATTTCGAAGAGGTGTGCACAACAAAGGTTAATAATTTAATTAGTTGCTTAATTTAACTTCTTGTTTAATAAATGAGCGGATGTATTACTGATAATGTATAGATAGATAAATTTATTGTATATCCCCGTAGGGCTTACAAGGCGTTTTTGTAAGGAACGTACCCAAACCTCTTACACAAACTCCCCTTCGCGCCCTGGCCTTATGCGACCTTACAATTTGCCTAATTTCCCTCTCCCTCCCCCTCTTCCTTTCCCCCTCTGTTTGTCTTCCTCTGCTTCCTCCGGTTCTACGTCCGTCTACTTCCATCCTTCCTGCCTCGGCTCCTCCTTGTTCTCGTCCGGATCCCTCAGAAGCTCCTCCGCCTTCACCTTCATCCCTTCCGCATATTGCTCTCCTCTCCTTTATTCTACTTTCCTCTCCCTCCTCCTTCCCTTGTCTGTCTCTTCCTTCTCCCTTTCTCTCCTCCCATAATCCTTCTCCTTACTCCTCCGACTCCCCTTTCCCTTCCCTTCTTTCCCTCTCTATTTCCATCATCCATTCCTCTCCTCCCCCTTCCTCACCCAAAACCCAACCCACCGCTTCCTGCCAACTTCCTCCTCCTGAATTCCATCTTCTACATTCCTCCCACACATGCTCCCACGTTTCTTTCCTATATTCACACATCCTACATTTCTTCCTCTCTTCCCCCTCCCAGTACCTGCTCTCTCTCATCTCACTCCCTAACCTAAACCTCGCCACCCTTCTCCATATGCTCTCTCCCCATCCCTTCTTCAGATATCCTGGGATACCCTCTCCCTTTATTACCTTGTACCACCTATTGTAATCCGATTTCTCGATCTTCTCCCATCTCTCTTTCCTTTGCGTCTCCTTGTCTCCTCCAACTAGCTTGCGGTGCCAACCGTCTCCCTCTTCTCTCAACCTTTCAAGCTCCTTTAACCCCACTCCTCTTTCCTCAAAGAACCCTTCTCTCTCCCGTTCCCAGCTCGATCCTGCTCTCCCTTCCTTCTCCCTTCCCTTCAGCTCCTCCCAACATAACTTCGCCAGCTCACTTCCTTTTCCCTCCTCTAACTTCTTCTCGAATCTCCATGCGCTTATTCCCGCCCTCCCTCTTAATTTCTCCCTTTGTAGCTCCTCTCTCACTAAGTACCACGGCGTTTTTCCATCTACTCCCAAGACCCATCTAATATACCTTTCCTCCAACCTTTCCATTCCTTCCCTCTCTCTCCATCCCCATATTTCTGCTCCATACCCCATAACCGTCCACACCAGTCTATCAAACAGCCACATTCTTTTTCCCCAGTCTTTCCCAAATCTTCTCTTCCCTATCCCCCAAACCTTCCCCATCACCGCTGCCGCCTTCTTGATCCTTTCTCTTACCTGTGCCTCCTGCCCTCCGTTCCTTTGGAACACATACCCTAAATACCGAAATTCCTTTACTTCTCCTATTTCTTTTCCTTCCCATCTCCATCTTCTCTTACAGTCCCTTCCTCCTCCTTTCTTAAATCTCATTATTTTAGTTTTTTCCACATTTAACTCCAACCTCTTCCTACCTAGATATCCCTCTAACCTTTCAAGCATACTCCTCATTTGATCCTCATCCTCTGCAATTAACACTACGTCATCGGCATACGCCAACGTATATATCCTCTTTCCTCCTAGCCTTATCCCTCCCCATTTCACTCTGCCCATTTCCTCTTCCATATCTGCTAACATTATGTTGAAAAGTAACGGACTCAGCGGACACCCCTGTCTTACCCCCCTCCCCGTCCAGAACTCTTCCCCTATTTCGTTTCCCACCCTTACCCTACTTTTCGTCTCCCTCAGGATCTCCTCCGTCCTCCTCACCAGCCCCTCCCTTATTCCTCTTTCTCTCATTGCTTTTATTAATACCCCTCTATCTACCGAGTCAAACGCCGCCCTAAGATCCACAAAACATGCTATCAGTTTTCCCCCTTTCTTCTCCAACTTTCTGTTCACCAGGTAATTCAACACATAAATGTTATCTATTGTTCCCATTCCCCTTCTGAAACCAGTTTGGTTTTGCGGTACTATTCCCTTCCCCTCTAGCTCCTCTCTTAACCTCTCTGCCAAGATTGCTGTATACACCTTATACAGCGACGACATTATTGTCACCCCTCTATACTCCTCCACCCTTTTTCCTTCCCCTTTCTTTACAATTGGTGCAATTATTCCCTCCTTCCAGTTTTCCGGCCATCCTCCTCCCTTCCAGATCCTGTTAATGAATCTCCACGCCCAAATCTCCAACTCCTTCCCCCCGCGCTTCCATACCTCACTTGGTATCCCATCCCGTCCCATTGCCTTTCCATCCTTTAACTTCCTCATTACCCTCTTCATTTCTCTTAAACTTATCTCCCCCTCCTCCTCTCCCTCCTTTTCCTCCCTCACACCTTCCTTCCCCATCCTCACCCTCCCCTCCACTCCTCCTAGCAATTTCATAAAGTGCTCTTTCCATTCTCCCTCCTCTATCCCTTCCTCAATTCCCCTCCTTTTTCTTCTCACTTTATTTACTATCTCCCAAACCTCCGACTCCCTCCTTGCCTCCTCCGCTTTCCTCTCCCATCTCAAATTCTCTTCTTCCTTCTTCCTCTTACATAACTCCTTAAACTCCTTCCTTTTTTCCTTGAATGCCCTGTCTTCTCCTCTTTCCTTTCTCCATTCCCTCAATTTCTTTCTCGCCTCTTTCTTCGCTTCTCTACACTCCTTATCCCACCATCCCACCTTCTCCTTCTTGCTCCCCTTCAACTCCTCCTCTACCCCTTTTAACGCCTCTACTATTCTTGATTCCATTACCTCCCATTCTCTATTTAATTCTTCCCCCCTTTCCTCCACTTTCCCTATTTTTTCCATGAAAACCTTTGCTCCTTCCTCGTTCCAGACCCCCCTGCTTCTTTTCTTCCACCCTCTTCCTCTGTCTCTCTCAACACTCTCTCTTCTTAACACCACTTCCAAGGGATGGTGATCCGAGTCTACTCTATCCCCCACCGTCATGCTCATGACCCTCTCTCTCACTTCTCCTTCTCCTATTACGTAGTCAATTACCGTTGCTCCTCTTCCTCCTGTGAATGTGAATTCTCCCTCCTCGTCTCCTCTCATGCTCCCATTGAATATTTCCCATCCTTTCTCCTCTATGGTCCTCACCAAAAGTCTCCCCTCTCTGTCCGTCTTCTTATCCTTCGATTTTCTTCCCCCCACCATCTCCCCTCCCCTTCCCCGCTCTTCTTCTTCCACACCTCCTCCTTCTCCTCCAGTCCTCGCATTAAAATCTCCCCCAATTATCGTATACCTTCCTTCCTCTTTCCTATCCATTATTTGTCCTAACTCCTGCATAATCCCTTCCATTTCCTCCTTTTTCGCATACACCCCTACAATTTTCCAACTCTCCCCACCTATCCTTACCTTTCCAACTATCAGTCCCTCCCTACTTATTTCGATTTCAGTTCCCTTCTCCTTTAAACCTTTTCTCATCCCCATTAACATCCCTCCCATCGCTCTCCCTTTTTTATTCTTCCTCTTCGCCCATTGCACTCCCCAATCGTACCCTTTTGGCAGCCTACCCCTTACTCTTTCCCAACCCTTTTCTCCTATCCACGTCTCCATCAAAACTATCACATCTTCCTTCTTCAGCCCCTCCCAGAATTCCTTATCTTTATTTTCCAAACCCGCTATATTCCAGAACACTACCCTCCAGTCCGTCCTTCTCCCCCCTTCCTCGTCCCATCTGACCTCTGTCTCTTTATCTTTCGCCACATTGTATACTCTCCTTCCCACCTCTCTCTCTCCCCTCTCTTCCTCCTCCCTCTCCTCCTCTCCCACTCCTTTCTCCACATCCTCTTTCTTCTCCTTCCCTTTTTCCACTTCTCTCCCCTCTGCCCTATCCGCTCCCTCTCCCTCTTCTATTCCCCCTGCTTTTGTCCTTCCTCTCTCTTGCCTTCTTCCTCTTTCCCTTGTCCTGCCTCCCAACACCTCCCTCTGCTATCTCTGAGTACGTCTCTTACCTCATCCCACATCCACCATTCCCCCTCTATCCATACCTTTCCCTGCCCTATCCGCACTCTTTTTCCCTCTCCTCTCGCCTTCCAAGCAATTTGATTTACCCTCCATTTTATCCTCCTTTCTTCCCATGTTAAATCTTCCTCTATCCAAATACCTCCATCTCTCAATTTCCACTTATTTCTTATTATTCTTGCCTTCTCCTCCTCACTTCCTACTCTTACCACTGCCATACCTCCCTTCTCTCTCCTTCCAGCATCTATTTTTCTAATTTCCTCTATCTTAGCCTCCACTCCTATCTTTTTCATCACCTCCTCTATTCCCCCCTTTATTCCTCCCTCCTCCTCTTTTACTCCTTTAATCACAATGTTTCTCTTCCTTTCTCCCCTCTCCTTCATTTCACACCTCCTTTCCAGCCTTTCTACCCTTTCCTTCCAATCGGACTCCTCACTCCCCTCCGCCCTTCTCAGTCCTGCGCTTCCTTCTGCACCTTTTCCTCCTTCTTGCCCACCCTCCTTAAACTCCATTCTCATCCCTTCCAGTTTTCTTTCCAAATCATCAATTCTCTTCTTAAGTTCCTCTCTCTCCGCGCTCCACTTCTCCTCTCGCACTCTTAACTCGTTCCTTATCTTCTCTACTTCCCTTCCTTGCTCCTTAAAACCCTCCCTTAACTCTTCTCTCATGCTCCTAAAACTCTCTCTCAATTCATTAATTATCCCCCTCAACTCTTTCTCCCCTACCTCCGTTTCCGCTTTAGGCGACCTTGCCGTCATATTGCTTCTCTTGAAAGCCGTATCCTTATCTTCCCCCTCACTTTTATCTAAATCCTCTCTCTTCCTTTTCCAAAACTCTTCTAAGGTTCCCGTGCTCCCCGTGCTCCCCGTACTCCCCCTTCTGACTCTATCCTTTTCTTTTACTTTATCTATCGCTTTCTTTATCTCCGTTCCGCTTTCTCTCTCTTCGCTCATCTCTACCTCCTCAATGTCTCACTTCTCCCTCTACCCGTGCTATACTTTATGTTCTGCCACGCACAACCGCACGTACCTCCGTTCGTCTGCCGAGTCTCCCCTCTATATCGCCTCTTGTTCTCGCCCTACCCAGCGCTCCGCACGCGTCTCGGCTCACCTATCTCGTCGCCCCTCTACACCGACTATCGTTCGTGCCGTACGCTTTGTCTGAGCCCTGTCACCTTTCCTCCTATACTCCCTTTTTCCACTCCTCCACCACTCTCCCCTCTCTCCTCCACGCTCACTCACCTTTACTCCTCCCTTCTCGCACACTCTCGCCTTCCTCAGCCTCCTCCAACTCTCCCTTCTATTCACTTTATTCTCACACACTCTCACACCTGTCACCTCGATCGTTCCGGAAACGGAAGTCCGATAATGTATCTATTATATAATATTTTAATTTTCAAAATTGTCAAATTACAAACAGGAATTTTGTTGTGACTTTTACAGTTATAAAGTAACTATTTAATGGAAATGGAAGCCTAAAAAAATTAATATTGTAACGCAATTATTATAATGCTCAAATCATAAAATATTTACATTATCCATGTCTGCCAATACAATATAATTTTTTATTCATATTGCATGCTATATAATGGCAATGTTATTATATATTTGACAGGCAAATCAAAATAGCTTCGAATCGATATCGAAATGATGAAATATCGATGTCTTAACAGAAAATACATAATTTGCCTGTTTACAGTCTGGCGCGATGAATGTATGTCACAAATATAATCTCTTCTTTTAAAAAATGTCATATAGCACAAACATCGAAATAAGCTTCAAATTTCGAGCATTATTTCGATATGATGTAATATCGATGATTTCGACGTCAATTAGACGTTGATTCGATGGGTCATTTCTCGCTGGGATAGGGCCTAAGTCAAATTTTTTAAATAAAAACCCCTATTTTTTATTGTACCATCTTTCTCTATTAATTAATTTGAACAACTTTTGTTTGAAAAATTCTTTTTTTTGCTTAATACTTTTTGAGATATTCAAGGAAAACTTGGTAACTTTTTAAATATTTAGATATCTTATGATATCTTGATAATTGTTTGCCAGAAGAAAAAGTGATATAGAGGATTTTTTGACTTGATTTTGTCTTAAGAATATGCTGTTGCAATAGCACTCCAATTTTTTTAAATATTTGTAAATACTCCAAGAAGATGCATACACAATATTAAAAAAAAATTGGAGTATACTATTGCAACAGCACATTTTTGAAATAAAATTAAGTTAAAAAGTCCTCTGTATCACTTTTTTCTCTGGCAAACGATCATCAAGATATCACAAGCTAAATATTGAAAAAGTTACCAAGTTTTCCTTGAATATCTCAAAAAGTATTAAGCAAATAAAGGAATTTTTTAAACAAAAGTTGTTCAAATTAATTAATAGAAAAAGATGGTACAATAAAAAATAGGGGTTTTTATTTAAAAAATTTGACTTAGGCCCTATTGGGCTCAATACAGGCCCTGGATCCAAAATCCAATAAGATCGTCTATTGGCCCCCTTCAAACCTTTCAACTTTTATCTGAAACACTTTTCCAATAAACCAAGCCGTCAATTGACACTTAACGAAGATTAACACAATAACATTTAAACGACACCCAACGATAAAGGGATCATGGCGACACTGATTAAATCGACATAGAACATTAAAGGTTAACACCCTGTTAACACCAAACCAACAACCAACGATGAGGATCAATCTCCAACCTACACTAAACATTAAGGCCCAATCCCCAACCTACACTTATCATTGAGAATAAACTCTCAATATACACTCATCATTGAGGATTAAACCCACAACTTACCTAAACCTTAAGGGGATCCTATAGTGGCAGTAGTTACCGAAATTTTTTTATTTTAAGAAATCTTTGAATTGGCTTTACAGAATTGCAAAATCCTTTTACAGAATTAAAGTACGCACAAAAATCTAGTCCGCGACACACAATTTCATATCTGAAACAAAAAAAATTAAAAATTTTACTAATTTGGGCACATACAGCTGTCATCTGATGACAATAACAAAAATACTGCAGTTTATATATGTGAAATGACATCCAGGCGGACTAGGGACAACATGTAGAAACAATATTGTGTAAATAGAACTAAGATTCAACGCCTAGAAAAAAAGATTTTCTCTAATAAAGTTTTATTAAGCAAAAACACATTCAGGTTGATAGAATAAGCAGTATTGCGTGTAGCGAGAGATGGCGCAGCAATCGAACAAGGACAGATGCCTCTTATTAGACAAGGACAGATATAGATATATAACATAGAAAACAGGATTAGAAATGTTGACATTACCGACGTCGAGGAAGTTCGGCCTCCACTATAGGATCCCCTTAATGGTCAACACTCAATCTACACCTAAATTTAAGTGTTGACACTTAACTTTGATGACAAACACTAAACTTACGCCCAAATTTGAGTGTTAACTCTCAAATTTGGGCGTAAGTTTAGTGTTAACACTCAACTTTGGGCGTTAACCATCAAAGTTGAGTATACTTTTTCATAAGGGATGTCCACAGGATATCCGATGGACGTCCTATGAACATGATAAAAGGAAACATCCAGAATTGTAATTTACATTAAAAGGGTAAAAACAATTAAATGTATAAATATTTTAAAATAATCTATTTATTTTAAAAATCATATAAAATATATACATATATGTATGTATATATGTATGTATCCACACACACATACACGTATTGTTAAACGTATTGCACACGCGTATTGCAAATTAATTAAAGAAAACAGCAATTTGTACAAAATAGTTATAAAAACTAATGTTGAAATTTCAATAAAGACGTGTTTACTCAAACATTGTAAAAAAATTCTCAGATTTTCTAGAAATTTTACTCCAAATTCACACTTTTGCATTGTTTAAAAACAATGATTCAAAATGAGCAAAAATGAAATAAATTCACAAATTGCATGTGCAAATGCAAATGTTTACAATAAAGAATATGTTTTTTTTTGCTTCTTTCCCTGCCCTTTCTTTTGCACGTCTCAGCCAAGTTTTAATGGCTTGCTCAACTTCTTTTCAATTTTCCGCTGCTTTACACAGTAGAGCACTTTCTAAATAGAAAAAAAAATATAATATAGACATAATTATATATTTGAAATATAACTATAGTTATAGTTATTATACAGGGTATCTCTAAAGTCTGACCCAGCCCCCTGGACCTCAGGAACAGCTTTAGATATGGAAAAATATTTTAGATAAAAGTTGTAGGATATTAAAGGGGACAGATGATAAAAATATGGAATTGACTTTAAGCGATTTTTTCAAGGCCAGGTCAATGTGATCCATGTTTTCTTAAATAGAATATCCCATTTTTTATTGCATATTCTTACTTTTGTCAAGACGTTTTCAAAACACTATAATAAAGCTCTCTTTTATTAAGAATTTCCTGAGATATTTTAAATTTTGTTATGATATTTTTAATATAAAATATGAAATATCTCGTAAAGTATTCACTTTTCGATGTCTTTATATTTTTATACGCAGAATAAGAAAAGAAATCGATTTTTGTAAAAAAATTATTTGATTGTATTTTGTAGAAATATTTAATTCTGCAATATTGCAAAATGTAAAAATTAATATTATTATTCGATTCTTTTCATTATTCTATGTAAAAAAATATTAAGGTAAAGTCATCGAGAAATGAATATTTTTTACAAGATATTTCATATTTTATATTAACTAGACACCACAGACGCGCGCTTCGCGCGCGCTATTTAGCTTTAACATTATGCTATTACTATTACACTATTAACTTCTTGATACACACAACTGTCAAAATATACGATGACAGCTGCAAATGAAGTAAGCGCAGCGAGAGAACCAATTGGCATCGCGGAAAGCGGCAACAATAAACTTCGAGATATGCGAGTATCGACTTAACATGCCTTTTTTTAGAAAGGATAGTAGCATAACAAAATTTAAAATATCTCAGGAAGTCCTTAATGAAAGAGAGATTCATTATAGTGTTTTGAAAACGTCTCAACAAGGGCTACAAGAATATGTAATAAAAAATGGGGGTTCCATTTAAAAAAAACTTTGATCACATTGACTTGGCCTTGAAAAGGTCATTCGAGGTTAAGTCCATATTTTCATCATCTGCCCCCCTTTATATCCTACAACTTTTATCTGAAACATTTTTCCATATCTAAAGCTGTTTCCGAGATCCAGGGCGCTGGGTCAGACTTTAGAGATACCCTAGCTGTATAAAGCACCGACAATACACATAAAAATTTACACATATAAATCTATTTTCAGACAAATTTAGACTACTTATGCATTTTAATATGTATTTGACGTTGTTCAGCAAGAGAGCAACGCAGATGTTGTGGTACAAAATATTTCTAACTAAATTGCGAAATTTACTACGTTTAGGTTAGGTTAGGTAACGTGATAGCGTTACTTCTGTAGTAATTTACTCATTTACCCGGAGTGAATTATAAGTTTACTACAAAACCCAGTTTACGCAGAGAAATTATCGTAAGTTACTACAGAAGTAACGCTCGTGTAAACATATATAGTAATTAATTGTTTCATGCCATGATTGAGGTTATTTGATCTTGATTGTGGAAACTGCATATATATAAATTTTAATAGGTTAAAAGGATCTAACTCTTATATATCATTATAATGATATAAAGCCAATGGCACACAATACGATTTTTAGATGTAAAAGAAGAAAAAGGATTACCTTTGATATAAGTAACGTATAATTTTTGACGTGATCGACATCAGATCCCGGCCTGCCCGGCCATAGAAGGAAACAGAAAGAGATCAGGATCGGAATTACATGCAGATGGCATTGGCATAGAAGGATACAAGATAGCATATGGATATACAAACTTGTCCATTTTGGGATATTCCTACAGTGTCCACACATGTATATCATATGGATATCTTTATAAGGTCCATGGACATCCCGACAAGAAATGGACATAAAACGGACATTCATAGGATATCCTGTGCTGTCTGGGGTTAACCATTATTTGAAGGTTAACCTTCAATTGGCGGTCCGAAATCACACCCAACTATAACGACGGCAGGTCGGGGCGAGACAAAACGCTGCACCTGCGGCTTCATCGCGGCTGTTTACACACCAATTACTGTGGAGGGCAACCTCACCGGTCCCGCTGATTCCCGGGTGAAATCCGAAGCGTCGTCACAGGCGCTGGGGATGATCCATTCGCTCGGAATCCGGATGCTCGATAATACGCGAGAACTTTCTCGACAGAATTCTAATTGCGAGACGTCTGCTCGAGTCGGCGGGCGAACCAGGAGAGATTGAGCGGTGGTCCGCTCGATGTGGAATCGAAAGCGCGCCCCTTCCTGGGGGTTGCGCGGTAATCAGGCGTAGTGTCGCGACCAATCGGGGCTGAGCGCGTCGCGGATCACGCGCGCGCTGTCGCAGACATCCTGCGGGGGTTCTTTGCGCCCCTAGGCGTCCTTGGTGCCGTAGATTTTTCCACCCGATGTTTAGCATGTTCGGGCTCGACTCCCCTCGTCCAAAGGTTTCCTCGCGAACCGAGGGAACGCTGGCCAGGCATCCCGTTTTCGTGTGCCAATTATTTCCACCAATTATCTCAGAAAGTATTGGTTTATTGGAAAAGTGTTTTAGATAAAAGTTGAAGGGTTTGAAGGAGACCGCAGTAGACGATTTTATTAGATTTTGGGTCCGGGGCCTGTATTGAGCCCAAGTCAAATTTTTTAAAGAAAAACCCTTATTTTTTATTGTATCATCTTTTTCTACTAATAAATTTAAACAACTTTTGTCTGAAACATTTTTTTATTTAGGTTTTTATTTAGGATTTAACGTGTTCGCGATACCGCAAAAGCGGTCAGTCGTCGCCGATACGTCGTCGAAGGTGAAACGTTAGCGTTACAGAGAGAGATCGACGCTCTGCTTTGTTTTTTTTTTCCCGCGATGGCTGCGATCGACGGGAGCGAGACGATTCGCGAACGCGAGAAGATCGTGAAAGATATTGCGAAAACGAGTAATTCGATTCGTAAGAAACTTCACGCTTTGAAGACCGGTAAGATCGAGAAGGACATTGAGTTGGACACGCACTTTAAACCTCTCATCGGGCCGCTGAAAAAGATCGTCGACAACTCGAGCTTAACCGCGGTGAAGAAGGAGAAGCCGGAAAGCGTCGCTGGCGAGGAGGAGGAGGATGCTACACCGAAGATAAAGAGAGAACGATTAGACTCCTGGTCGGATCTCTCATCGTCGACACCGCGTAAATCTAATCAATCGAAACGCTCGATAGTACTACCGATAACCTCTACACCGATAACCTCTACACCGACGCGAACCGTGCAACGTACAAGTCCCGAATTTCTCGAAAACGAAAATGTTTTCGAAACCACGGATGACTCGATCGGGACGACCGTTCAAAAGCAGTTGCAAACGTCGGAGGGGCGAGAATTGTTTATAGAAACGTTGGAAGATAACTTCGGTCCACTGAGCCGAGTGTACATCGCGTCTGTTTTGGGCGCCGATCCAACGACACACGACGTGTACGGCGTTTATCTCGACAAGAATGAATTGATGCTCGGTAATAAACGTTTTTACGTGGACAAAGCGGATAACATTCATATCGGCGACGTACGATACGCCGGTACACCCGGTATTTACGAGTTGATCTTCAAAAAAATACCCGATGATAATAAGCTCTACACGGAGGCCGATAGGCAAAAGTACAGGAGCATACTGTTGGCGACGAGTGCTCATAAATACAAGCACGATCCTCACGAGCGAGTAAAGGGTAACAGGGGATACAAGTATCTATGGGTAATCTCACCGTTGATATCGACCGAATCCAAGACGAAAAAATCCAGAAAGGGCGTATTCGCGCCTCGCGCGACAATAAGATCGACTACGTGCACTGGGACGACCCCAACGAGCTGGTGGATCGTCTGCGATTGCTCGACGCATCGCGTCAAGCTGGCAACAATGCCCACGACAACGAGATCACGTCGATCATCGAGGAACTTCGCGAGGCTGGGCTTATTATAAATTAAATGGCGCGACAGCGATCCGTTCAATCGGTGTTGAAATGCCGATCAATAAATTTGGATTGTTCGAGCAGAGCGAAGACGCGACGAATGCCATTTCGTACCATCGGTGGAGCGGATTAGTGAGAAATTTCGTGCGCGACAACGCTCTGTGTCGCATCGCCACGGACTTTGACGCAAGGTCGCGCAAGATTCGTCGCGTAGCGCAACCTGAGACTGACGGTGACGCTGTTAACAAACTATACGTGGATCAGTGCGTTAAAAGTTTGCGAGATCAACGGAAAGAGTCAGACGAGAAGCTTACCGCGTTCGAGAAGGACGTGCGAGCGTTACAGACTGCGGTAAACGCGCTTCGGCGTGCGAATATCGTTAGATTGGAAACGACTCGCGAACGACGATGAGTGACAAGAAACGGTTCAGCAGAAACGACTATCGAACGGCGACGAGTGAAGAGAGGCAACGGTTAATTAACGACGGCGACGAACAGCAACGAACGACTCAAGAACGGTTGTCGGACGGCTGTCTTACGGTT
The DNA here is from genome assembly GCF_030848795.1 of Temnothorax nylanderi. Lineage (NCBI taxonomy): Eukaryota > Metazoa > Arthropoda > Insecta > Hymenoptera > Formicidae > Temnothorax > Temnothorax nylanderi. The sequence continues at coordinate 29,567 of NW_027249923.1, forward strand.
CAAGAACAATTGTCGGACGGTTCAAGAACGGTTCAAAAACAGCTCAGAAACGATTACGAGCGGTTCAGAAACAGGTGCGAACTACGCGGTGACAGGAAAGGCTACAAACGGCTAAAGAACGTCGACGACGACGACGACGACGATGAATGATAAACAACGGTTAACTGACGACGACGAACGACAACGAACGGTTCGAGAACGGTTGTCGGACGGTTGTCTAACAGTTCAGGAACGGCTCGAAATCGTTTCTGAGCGGTTCAGAAACAGCGACGAACGACGCAGAAACATAAACAGAAACGGCTACGTACAGTTAAAGAACGACGACGAACAACCAACGAAACGCTAACCGAACATGAGACCGTTAAAATCGACCGATGTGGATAAAAATATCGAAAAGCGACGGTTGGTGGATAAATTGCACGCACCGGCGAGAAGAAATTTTCCCCGCAGACACGTCATAGTGCGAGGATACGACGATCTGTGGCAGGCTGATATCGTCGAGATGCGTCCGTACTCGCGTTTCAACGGAGGCCACCACTACATACTCACCGTCATCGATGTGTTGAGCAAGTACGCGTGGGCCGTGCCGCTCAAGGGTAAAGGCGGCAGCGAGACAGCTGACGCTATCGCTGAGATAATTCGAGATAGCGGGAGGTGCCCTAGTAATCTACAAACCGACATGGGGAAGGAATTTTACAACACCGACGTGCAACGTCTCGTGAGAAAACACGACATCAATCATTATTCCACGTATTCGGTGATGAAGGCATTGGTCGTCGAGCGATTCAATCGCACGTTAAAAAACAATATGTGGAAGATGTTTACGCTCAATAGAAATTACAAGTGGGTCGACGCATTGCCGCGACTCGTGTCGGATTACAACGCGCGCAAGCATCGAACGATCGGCATGCGACCCGTCGACGTTACCCCCGCGATCGCCGAAAGACTCTTGGCTACGGTGTACAGCGCGATAAAGATCGCGGGCCCGGCAAAGTTCAAAACGGGCGACTCGGTACGCGTCAGCAAATACAAGACAATTTTCGAGAAGGGTTACACGCCGAATTGGACCACCGAGGTGTTTAAGATCGTTAAAGTGCAGCATACCAATCCCGTAACCTATCTATTCGAGGACTATCGTGGAAAATCCGTCGCTGGAGCGTTCTACGAGCACGAGTTGCATCGCGCGACGTATCCTGACGTGTATCTCGTGGAGAAAGTACTGCGCAGGAAGGGCGACGAGGTTTACGTGAAATGGCTGGGATTCGATGGAACGCACAACTTTTGGATACACAAGAACAATGTTATTTAATTCGTACAAATTGTATTTTTTTTAAAACATATGAAAAAATAAACTATGTAAAAAATATTAAATACAAAATATCCAATATATAAAAATATGTAACGACGTATGCAACATATAAAATGTTTGAAATACATATACGATATCTTTATTAATATCCTTTTTAATATAATACGTTATCTACTATTGCGGGCTTCGTGTTCATCGTGGCGCTATAAACAAATTTTTTTCTTGAAGAAGGGGGGCTGTTATTGCGTATACGTATCTATTTTACACTATTTTTTACGACGCAGTACGCGAGACAAAGGAAGAAATGCAAAACAGAGAAAAAAATGATCTTTCAAGATTCAGTTGGAGCGAGAGAGAGAGCAAAGGGTATATAACGAGGGATGCAACAAGCTACAGTAGTATGATTTGAGAGTTTAAACACCTCGGTGATACATCTGTGCATTGATTGAGACATTTAAAATCTGTGTGCAGCGATCGAAACAGTTAAAATCTGTGTGCAGCGATCGAAACAGTTAACAATCTATGGTGCAGCGATTCATCTGTGCAGCAATTCATCTGGTAAATTTGCAAATTATTAATTAAAATTATTGGAATGTGATGTGGTATAATTTTTATGACATCATAATGTTTATGACATCATATTTTTTTGTCAAAGGTTTTGACAAAATCGCAGTATGGAGATGGTGGTGGAAGGGTTCGGTCTGAAGCTCACGCAAAAGGATCTTCACACGCTGGTCGACTTAAATTGGCTCAACGACGAAATGATTAACTTTTATATGAATCTGCTGATCGCCAGAGGTACATCTTTGAACAAATATCCGAAAATACACGCGATAAATACGTTTTTTTACCCAAAACTTATGTCGAGCGGTCACTCGTCTCTGAAGCGATGGACCAGGAAGGTGGACATCTTTGCAGGATCTCATTATTATCCCTATACATTTGAACGTGCACTGGTGTATGTCAATAGTAGATTTCCGCGATAAAACAATTGTTTATTACGACAGTATGGGCAGTGATAATCCGAAATATCTGGTTGCGCTAAAACTATATTTACAAGATGAGAGTCTTGACAAAAAGAAACAACCTTATGATATGAGTGATTGGACATTTTATTCCGCCAAAAATATTCCGCAACAGACAAACGGCAGCGATTGTGGTGTATTCTCTTGCATGTTCGCCGAATACATCTGTGCAAGCAGGAAGATAACGTTTACGCATGATGACATGCCGTACTTTAGGAACAAAATGTTTAGGGAAGTAATAAATGGAAATATTGTATAAAAAATTTTTTATTGAATAAATGTTTTATAATATAAAATATAAAAATATACGTGATTAATATTCCTTCCATTATACATATACGTACATACATATATATACATACATTCATACTAGTACATTACTAGTACATTACTAGTACATTACATTACATATTATATTACATTACATACATATGTCGTGTTATACTACATACATTACATACATATATTTATATGTACATACGTACATACATTTTATTACATATATTGCATACATTACATACATACATATATACATACATACATACATACATTACATACATGAATCTTCACTGTTCCTTATCATATAAATGTATGCGATAATGTCCCCACGGCAACGTACCGGTCGAATCCGGCACGATATATCGCTTATCGTCGTACGGACTCAGAGCGATTTTCGTCTCACAAATAGTGTACACTTCGTGCATTTTCGATCGTATGCACGACTGCGGTCGAGTCATTTCGATCTCATCGTTCAGACACCGCGTGTAGTCGTCGAACGTAATGGTGCGCGCGATAACGTTGCTTTTGACACCTTTCGCTTTTTTACAATCTTTTTTGCCATCGACTCGCAAGGCATACATTTCGCCCTAAGTCCAACGAATTCGGTCATGATCACGCCGTTGTTTTCGTCTTTCATCAGACTCGGCACTTTTTTATTCACGAGAGGCATACCATAAGCGTTATCTACCGCGTAGTCACTCGTGTCGAACCTGACTATATCATGTTTCATCGTCTCATACGCGTCGTCGCACTTGATATGATAAATCAAACTGTCCATGTCGGTATACATGATTCTACACGAGTCGCGGTACAGGGGAGACATGTACTCGTGGTGAAATTTGTATAGGCACACCTTCGACAGGTCGAGGATGCACATGCCGACGTAGATCGGTTTGTCGAATTTCACCTCGAGTTTGCGCAGTTCGACGGCTACCAGATTTTCCGAAAACACGCTCCTGCTGTGGAAATTCGGTCGCGCGATCATTGCCTCCGCGCCGTATTGTCCGTCCCACTTCGTCAGTAATTTTACATCGACGTGATTGCGTACATTCTCCATCGTTTTCCCGAAAACTGCGTTATTCATTAATTTATTGGGTATGGGAATAAGTTTTAATCGTTTTCCATAGATGGCATTAATAGTATCGCTTGCATACTTTTCTAACCTTTCGATAGATGGATTAACAGCTGTGTATGTCAGCTGTGTAACGCAGTATAAGACTTTTGTTTGAAGTGTAAACAACAAGTATCATATCGCATCGAAAATGTCGGAATTTGTTCCAAAAAAGCAGCATTTGCGGGAAGTTCTTCTCCACTACTATTTTTTGAAGAAAAGTGCTGCGGAAACGTGCCGTTTGCTTGTGGATGTTTACGGCGACCATGCTCCATCGGAGCCAACTTGCAGATATTGGTTCCAACGCTTCAAAAGTGGTAATTTCGATGTCAACGACAAAGAACGCGAAGGTGCCCCAAAAAAGTTCCAAAATGAGGAACTTGAGGAATTGCTTGATATTGATCCATGTCAGACACTTAAAGAATTATCTGAAGCATTGGGTGTTGATCGGTCCACCGTTGGAAAACGCCTACATGCGCTAGGAATGGTTCACAGGGTAGGAAATTGGGTACCACACGAGTTGAAGGAAAGGGACATTGAAAGGCGTTTGGTCATGTGCGAAATGTTGCTTCAACGACAACAAAAAAAGGGTTTTTTGCATCGGATCATCACTGGCGATGAAAAATGGATTCATTATGACAATCCTAAACGCAAACTAGCATGGGTGATGCCAGGTGAACCAGGTCCATCAACACCAAAACGCAATATTCACGGGTCAAAGGTAATGCTCTGTATCTGGTGGGACATGCGGGGTGTAGTCTACTATGAGCTACTGAAACCGTCCGAAACTATCAATTCCCAACGTTACCGACTTCAACTAATGCGTTTGAAACAAGCTATTCAAACAAAACGGCCGGAATGGCACGATAGACACGAGAAGCTGATTCTGCAGCACGACAACGCTAGGCCACATGTTGGTCAACCCGTCCGAACATACTTAGAAGGGGTGAAATGGGAGGTCCTACCCCACCCGCCGTATTCACCGGACATTGCCCCTTCAGACTATTATTTGTTCCGGTCGATGCAGTCGGCACTTACTGGAGTGCGCTTCACTTCAAATGACAGCATACAAAAATGGGTCGATGACTGGATCGCATCGAAAGAAATAGAATTCTTCGCTCGAGGAATCCGTTTATTGCCTGAAAGATGGGCGAAGGTCGTCGCTTCAGATGGAAACTATTTTGAATAAAATCATTTAATATCATCATATTCAAACTATGCTTTTTTTCTACATAAAAACGATTAAAACTTATTCCCATACCCAATATATAAATTTTTTTCGAACTCATTTTTGGCCTGTGTTCTAAATTTTGTATTGAGTTCTATGTAAGCGCGGAGCCACGCAGATTGAGCGAATTGTAATACGCGATGTATTTTTTTGACGCGAAGGCCGTGGCGCGTGCACTGCTGTAGATTGCGATAATGAATGACGTAACGCTCCTTATCATTCACCGTGGCGAGAAGTTTGTCCTGCCGTTTGCCGGGCGGTTTATCGCGCATTGGACAGAACGGTAGGTCAGTGTGCGCGTCGTGTTTATCCTGCGGATACTCTAGGTCGACCTCGAGAATATAGCCCGTAGGCGAATCCAAAGCGATCGCGTTAAAGTCGAAATTCCACACGTCTTCGACCCATCAAAACTCCGCGTAGGGCAATGGCCGACACATCGCCCAGCCGTATTTACATCAAAGTACATTAGGTAAGACGACGGTTTCGATGAATCGTACGACTGCATATATTTGTTGTTGGCCTGCGCGTATCTGCCGGAACATTGACTCAGGCCGCCGCGAATACCACGTTTGATAAACATGACCATGTCAATGTCGGTCAGCAGTTCGAAATTGATACAGGTACTAGCTTTTGAGCCCGCGCTTCGCGCGGGTGAATGGGGAGGGGGGGGGGGGCGTAAAACAAAAAAAAGCCGCTACATTTTCATCTCCGAAAAATTTGCATTTTGGTATCAAATTCGAGAGAATCGGCCCATGTGTGCGCGCGTGTATGTGTGTGTCAGCACATACAATTCTTTGAGATTCGGTCAATTATTTCCAGAAAAATTGGAAAAATTTTGGAACCGGTTTCCAAAAAGATCGGTAACCAAAAATTATACACTTAATGCAATCCCCGGGAAATTCTACCTCTACTTCATATACAATTCTTTGCGATTCAATCAATTAATTCCCGAAAAATTGGAAGAATTAGAAAAACCGGTTTTCAGAAAATGGGTAACAAAAAATTATACACTTTATAACACTCCTCGGAAAATTCTACCCCTGTTTCATATACAATTCTTTGAAATTCGGTCAATTATTTCCGGAAAAATCGAAAAAATTAAAAAAACCAGTTTCCAGAAAATCGGTAACAAAAAACTATGCACATTATGATACTTCCCGGGAAATTCTACCCCTGTTTCATATACAATTCCTTAAGATTCGGTAAATTAATTCCCGAAAAATTCTCGTAAAATTTGAAAAAAATTCGGAACCGGTTTCCAAAAAGATCGGTAATGAAAAATTAATCACGACATTTTCATCCCCTGAAAATTCTACCCCTATTTCATATACTTTTGGTAAAAATTTGGTCCACTAACGAATGAGTAGTTCGCGCGGGCCTCAGAGCTAGCGCGTAAACCTCAAAGCTAAGAAATTATATATATAGATAAAGGCTTAGCCCCGGAGGACATATGTAATAAAACACGCAAATAGGTGCTAGCGTATATTTACATTTAACGCTAATAGATTTCCGCATCACCCTTGAGGTACTATTGTAAATGCGTTTTTTTTAGTGGTTTCCCCAGTAGGCCTATTCCACTATAAATAATAATAGCTATACCACTATAAATAAAAATTTTGGTACCAATTTCAAGGGAATCGATCGCAATTTACTTTTTTGACATTTTAAAACGTATCTCGTATTGCACACTTACACTCATACTAAAAATTAATTATTATTTGTAAAATTACTTTTACAATTTTAATATTTATAATTTTTCATGTAATTTATTTTAAAATTTTTAAATGTATATTTTATTAACATTTTAATTATTATATTATTCATTTATACAATTTTATAATTTTTCAATTTATAAAATTTCTCTGTATATTACATTTTTTGTAAAACATTTTTTACTTCCTTCTATTAGATGTCCTTGATTGCTTAATTCATCAATCTTAATTTTTACACTTTCCTTTCTGGTTGCTCTAGAAAATGCCACATAAAGTTGACCATGAGCAAATACAGGATGTGGCAAATAAATCCCAACTTTTTCTAAACTTTGTCCTTGTGATTTATTGATTGTCATAGCAAATGACACTCGAATAGGAAACTGTCTTCGTTTAAACTTAAATGGCAGTTCCAAATCACTTGTAATTAAATCCATCTTTGGAATAAAGACAATCTGTCCTCGAGCAGGACCAGTTAGAACCTCTGCATAAATTAGATTATTTTTCAAATTAGTAACAATAAATCTTGTGCCATTACAGAGTCCTTTTTTAGTATTTAAATTTCTTAATAGGATTATTATAGCACTGACTTTTATTTTAAGTCGATGAACTGGCATTCCAGAAGGTGTCAGAGAGTTTAAAACTCAGTTGGAAAATTCAATTGCTCTTGTGGATCATCACTTACAATAGAGTCAATTGAGAGATACTCTTTTTCTTCTCCTTCCATTAGACAAAGAATTTCATCATTAATTTTGAATGTATCCTCATTCTTAGGACAAAGAATAGTTCGATCTGGATTTTCTTTAATCTGTTCCATGGTGATTCTATCACCAAAAATTTCAGCAATAAGAGATTCTTTTGATATAAAATTCTGGGGAATTTCAATTGTATCGAGATGTAGTCCATCCGTATTTGATAATTTACCATCTCCGAGTTGCATTAGCCAATTTGCAAATTCTTTTTCTTCCCCAGTTCTCATATTTTGCTTTAGTTTAACCTGAGTTACATTCCTCCATATAGAACTGTATTTTACAGTCGACTCAATTATGGCTGCTTTCTGTGCATGTGGCACTACGGGAAGATTTTGTCTAAAATCTCCTGCAAATAAAATTACTTTTCCTCCAAATGGTCGAGGATTCTTCATTAAATCTCTTAAAAGTTTATCAACTGCTGTTAAAGCATGTCCAACAGTCATGCTCACCTCATCCCATATGATTAGTTTGGCAATGATCAGTTCTCGTGCAGCTTGAGAATTTCCTCTGATATTGGATTTAACACTATCATCAATTGGAATTGAAAGCTTGAATAGAGAGTGATAAGTTCTTCCTCCTTTTAGAAGTGTTGCTGCAATTCCAGTCGAGGCACATGGAAGAACTATCTCGTTTCTTCCTCGAATAACACTTAGAAATGTGTTAAATAAATAGGTTTTACCACTTCCTGCAAACCCGTCAATAAAAAATAACCGATGAAGTTCATTTTGATTTTCAATTGCTCGCATGACAATATCGTATACGTGCTTTTGCTCAGCATTTAATGTCGATAATAAATAATCACCACGTATTCTTTCTTATCCACATTATACTCTGTTATGTAAATATTTACTGGAGTTGGATTTGGTAATTGAAAATTCTCACAGCTACTTCCATTATTTATTAAAATTTCTTGTATATGATTTAAAGCCATATTTTCAGGATTAACAACATTCTTATGTACAAAGTCCTCAATCAAGAAATCTTTGTATTTATTCCAAATAGCTAATACATCTATTGGAGTTCCAAATATGCAAATGTAAGAAAATAATTCTCTAAGTTGTACAGGCATTTTGGATTCTATTGCCTCCTCTAGCGTTTTTCCCCAAAGATCATCAGTTTCCACCAAATTTTTTGCAATTGCTGCATCCTTAAATGTCTCATAAACAACTCCATTAACAGTTTTCAAATCTTTAAAACATTTAGCTCCAGCCACATGTAATAGAAGAAGACGTAGATAAAATCTCTCAATATCTTTTATGCTTACTGTATAGAGTCTTGAAATTATCTTGTCACCACCTTTTTTGCGTGGCTTCCACTTAGTTTCTTTTTTATCGTATACATAATGATAAGGAATATCTGTGTAAAGAAACTGTACTGCATTTTCATCAGATTGATTTAATTTTAACCATGCAGTCAGCGTAGTCTCTCGATTAAGCTCTCTTTGAGCAGCTTGCTCTTCATTTCCCGCACGAAAATAAACCATTTGGCGATTAGGCAAATGAACTGCCAGTCTTATGACTGTGTGAGACTTCATGAACAGATCATATCCGTTCAGTCTCCACATTGCTTCTGGAGCACTAACATATCTTGCATTCAGGAATGAGTTAACTTCATCTATTCTAATGAATCTTGTGCCATCTCGTGCTTGTACTTCAATTGCAGCACAGTCAAATCCTTTATGAATATATTTGTATAAATATTTTACACTCTTCACTGATGAACATATTTCCAAATTTATATGTCGATTATATTTCATTATTAAATATGGTGAATATGGGACCACCCATCGATTGTCAATTTTTTTGCCTTCTGACGATGTATTTTTTCTCAAAATTTCTACGTTGATACATAGGATATCCATTTACATTAGCATTAGTTTCTTCACGAAATTCTTTTGGAAAACCTTTTAAACATTTTCCATCTTCCCCAGTGCAAGGATATCTCATTGAGGGATCTCCACATGGACCGTGAATCATATGTTTCAAAACTTTTTCATTAAGTTCTGGATATCTTTCTTCGTCAGGGATTTCAGCCCATACCATCATGTCAATGACTTCTTGAAGTCGTGGCTTATCTTCATCACTTAACATTGCAAGTAAATGCAAATGTGGAAGCCCTCTTTTTTGAAACTCAATTACGCCTGCATAAGCTATAATATTTCCAAAAATTTTATTTTGTATTAAATCCTTTAAAACTTCTTTGACATCCAAGTTAAATGTTTTAGCAACTAAATCAGGTCGAAACTCTATTAGACATCCATCAAGGTTATTCTTAATTTCTGGACATTGAGGATTGCAAGTCATGGTAAGAAAAATGTCTGGTTTACCAAACTTTCTGACCAAAGACATAGCATCTTGGTATCTTTCTCGCATGTTTCTTGGACTGCCCATAAATGAAGATGGTAATATTACAGGTATACCAACTGTAATTCCTTCATTTTGTGCTCGATTATCAAGATGATCCATTAATCCGGAATAAAGTTCAGCTCTTAATTGAGGTTGATTCAATTTAATATAATTAAGTCTATTGGCTTCAGTTTTCATATATGCATCAAGTATAAATTGACATCTCAATTTTCCTGCCCTTTTAAATTGGCTAAATTCAACTCTTGGTGCCAGCAGATGAGCATAATAATCCATTTGACTTATCTTAAATCCTGGATATTTAGGATTATCTGATTTAAGTTCTGAATGCCATCCATCGTTACCATATGGATATAACAATGGATAACACATTGGGTCACATCTTTTGTCCAAAATTGATATTTGTTGTACATCGTTCGAATTTTTATTATAAATCCTAATGTCTCTTTCAAATGGAGGTTCACCATCTACATTCTGAAAGACCACAGCAATTTCATTAGCTTGTGGAGCATTGTATCTTCTTTGATCATGTTGAGGATCTTTTCTAAATGACAACATTAAATTTATTGTTTTATTGCCTATTGGATTCAGATCTTTTTCAACTTGACGCATCATCTTGAAAGTTTTTGCAAATTCATTACATTGAACCATAAAACATGACAAATCTTTCATTATTTCTGGATCACATTCTTGATTAGCTTTGTTATTCATTCTATGATTTACAGCTTCTTCTGTATCTAAAAAGTAAAGTTGTGCAAATCGCGGAGCTTGCCCATCCGCTGGGCGCATTGCCGTCGAGGTCAAATGATGATATTGCCCATGAATTTTTAAACAATAAGGAGCATTGTTCACAACATTCAATGGATTTCTATTTCCCGGGGCACCCATGGAAGCCATAGCTAAAGCACTGTTATATGAACGAATATTACTAAGGAAATTTTTTGATGCATAATTATTTCCCATGTATAATTCTTTAATAAAATCAGGACAATTTATTGGTTTTAATTTAAGTTTGCCCTTTTGGCAACAATATGTAAATTTTCCATCTTTAGATTTTTCACATGCAAAGTTTAACGATTTGCAAAATTGACATTCTACATTCATTTGGCCAAGTGTATAAACTGACACATTTATTTCATGTCCCTTGGAAATTAGCGCAATGTGATGACTTAATTGTCTAGCTTGGTGCCTTCCCTGAGCATGTCTCTGAGCATCAGTTTCGAGTCGTTGAGTCCTTGCGTCATCATTTTCATTGACCCTCTGCTGAGCATGTCTCTGAGCATCAGCTTCGAGTCGTTGAGTCCTTGCGTCATCATTTTCATTGACCCTCTGCTGAGCATGTCTCTGAGCATCAGCTTCGAGTCGTTGAATCCTTGCGTCGTTATTTTCATTCGATCTATGCTGAGAATTTCTTTGAGCATTAGCTTCGAGTCGTTGAGACCTTGCGTCGTTATTTTCATTCGATCTATGCTGAGAATTTCTTTGAGCATTAGCTTCGAGTCGTTGAGACCTTTCCTCCGAATTTTCAATTTTGCGCATTTGTCGTAAGCGCTTACTTTCGCGACTCACTTTAGTCAAATTTCTGTATTTTCTCTTTTGAGGCATAATTATACGCTAGTACATAAATAAATAACAATACAATATTATTTTTCAAATCTATAATAATTATTCTTTATATCTATAGATATTTAAAAAAGAAATTATTTTTTATTATTTTTATTATCTCGAATACCCTTTAGAATTCAATTTTTTTAATTAGCCTTATTTTTTAATTTTTGATATCGAATCAGAATAAATACATTAGAATAAATAATTATCTATAGATATAATCTATCTATATAAATACCATTTGTTTGTCTGTCTGACCGCAAACTACTTATTTGCATAGATCGATTTTCTTAATAAATCTTTTCTTTCTCTTGCTTATTTTGTTTTATTGATTCTTTATATAGGCGCAGAGCAGCCTTTTTTACAGGCGCACAGCAGCTCTGTATCGGCGAATAGTACCCGTTTTTTTACAGGCGCACAGTAGCTCTGTATCGGCGGATAGTAGCCGTTTTTTTTACAGGCACAGAGCAGCCTTTTTTATACAGGCGCACAGCAGCTCTGTATCGGCGGATAGTAGCCGTTTTTTTACAGGCGCACAGCAGCTCTGTATCGGCGAATAGTAGCCTTTTTTATACAGGCGCACAGCAGCTCTGTATCGGCGGATAGTAGCCGTTTTTATACAGGCGCACAGCAGCTCTGTATCGGCGGATAGTAGCCTTTTTTATACAGGCGCACAGCAGCTCTGTATCGGCGGATAGTAGCCGTTTTTATACAGGCGCACAGCAGCTCTGTATCGGCGGATAGTAGCCGTTTTTTTACAGGCGCACAGCAGCTCTGTATCGGCGAATAGTAGCCTTTTTTATACAGGCGCACAGCAGCTCTGTATCGGCGGATAGTAGCCGTTTTTATACAGGCGCACAGCAGCTCTGTATCGGCGGATAGTAGCCGTTTTTTTGGTAATTATACAGTTTAGGGGCCTCACCTCCGATTTTGATGAACTTAGGCTTAATCGACGCGTTTTTGCTCAAAACGACCAAATCTGGCAGAAAAAAGTGTCGCTCTGCCCCGCGACGCGAGATATTAAACGTTAAAGTTGACAGGAATCAGGTTATGATTCCTGTCATACCGACGCCATGTAGCAAGACTGAACATGCCCTGCGGCCACATACGCATGCTCAGTGGCCGCACGCGCATGCAAAACTGCGCCAATTTTAAATATGTATTTTATAAAACAAATGAAGCGCGACAATGTTGTTACTGTCAGATGCCACGAAATTGCACGCCACGTCGCCACGCAATGTTAGGGCTGATAGAATTCGGACATTTGACATATAGTCAGGATAAGTTAATAGATTTTTTAATTGAGCATGGTGTCCTAACAGCTACAATTAAATGTAGTGAATGTGGTAGCGATATTAATATTGATAAAGAAACATTAATGTACCGATGTAGAAAACGGTACTACGTAAAAAATGAGCACAAGAAACGTGTCTCGAAGCAGTGCAATTTTAAGAAAAGTGGCAAAGCTGGTACTTGGTTCGGGAAAAGTCATCTTGACGTGGCAACAATATGCAAACTTGTTGCCTGTTTTTTAATGTTGAGACATCCACGTCAAGATGACACACAAGATGAAACTGGCGTTTCATCGCCGACCACGATTGTTGACTGGTTCAATTTTTGCCGAGAGGTAATTATATTTTAATATATTTTCATAAATACACACACACACACACACACACACACACACACACACACACACACACACACACACACATGTAAAATGTATGAAACAAAATATTAATAATATAATATTATTTCTTTCTGCAGGTCTGTGTGTTCTGGGCTGAAAAACATAGTGAGAAACTTGGTGGCCCAGGATGCACAGTAGAAATCGATGAAGCAAAAATTGGAAAAAGAAAATACAATCGTGGTCGGCTCATAACAGGTCACTGGATTTTCGGAGGATATGAGCGAGGCACAAAGAAGATTTTTATCGTGCCAGTACAGGATCGAACTGAAAAGACACTTCTGGCGTGTATTAAGGAGTGGATATTGCCAGGTACTACCATCGTGTCAGATTGTTGGAAGTCTTATAATTGTTTGAACAATGAAGGCTTCCAACATCTGACAGTAAACCACTCCTACAACTTCGTCGATCCTGAAACTGGTGAGAACTTTTTGCCATAGTTAACTATATTATTATTGTTTATTTGTATATTGTTCTAATACATTTTTTAAATCTACAGGCGCGCATACGCAGCATATAGAGCGTGTTTGGAGAGAGGTTCGCGGAAATATCCCAAGGTACGGAACCAGGGAGGATCACCTCCTTGGATATTTGTGCGAATATCTCTTCAAACGCGCCTATAGCCGCTTGGAACGTATAGAAATCTTCTTTGATGTCATCGCAGAATTATATCCTCCGACATCCACTTTTGAGGACCAGCCAGAAGCATCTGACGAACCAAGTACCAGCACTGCTTAGAGATACGTTTTTTGTGCTCATTTTTTACGTCGTACCGTTTTCTACATCGGTACATTAATGTTTTTTTATCAATATTGATGTCATTACCGCATTCACTACATTTAATTGTAAATGTTAGAACACCATGCTGGATTAATAAATCTAATAGCTTATCCTGACAATATGTTACATACCTAAACTCTATTATACCTAACATTATTGCGTGGCGTGCGTTATGTCTTGGTCAAAGTTTTGACTGGTCAATTCTGCGGAATGACTGGTCAATCATGCAGAATAAACGTCTTAATTCAAGCATGCAGTTAGGTATCACGCTGGGAGTTTGTTTAGTTTTATTATGCGGGGGAACGTGTATAAACAGTACACAAATAATCAAGCGTCTTCATTCAAGCAGTTAGGTTTCACGCTGGGAGTTTTGTTTAGATTTATTATGCGGGGGAAGGGGCTTCGCCGCAGGCTACTTCTATGTAAAAATCACAACTTCTATAAAGCAGGGCATATACACACGTGTGTGTGCCCTGCTTTAACAAAAATCACAATTTCTATAAAGCAGGGCATACACACGTGTGTGTGTGCCCTGCTTTAACGGAAATCACAACTTCTATAAAGCAGGGCATACACACGTGTGTGTGTGTGTGTGTGTGTGTGCCCAGTACATGCGTGGGCGGGGAAATTTTGCTCCCCTGCACCCCCCTCCCCATGCATGTACTTTATAATTTCGCTTTACAACTTAGCATGTACTTTAAGTTGTAAAGCGAGTTTCACGCTTTCAACCACGGGGGGTGCGGGGGGAGCCGAAGGCCCCCCCTCGCACCGCCTCGTCTGTGTGTGTGTGTGTGTCCACGCGAAACGAGGTGCCACATGGGTTCATGACGCGCTTTACAAGCTCGTTTAAGTACATGCGTGGGCGAAGGGATTTTGCTCCCCTGCACCCCCCTTTCCATGCATGTACTTTATAATTTCGTTTTACAACTTAGCATGTACTTTAAGTTGTAAAGCGCGTCATGAACCCATGTGGCACCTCGTTTCGCGTGGACACACACACACACACAGACGAGGCGGTGCGAGGGGGGGCCTTCGGCTCCCCCCGCACCCCCCGTGGTTGAAAGCGTGAAACTCGCTTTACAACTTAAAGTACATGCTAAGTTGTAAAGCGAAATTATAAAGTACATGCATGGGGAGGGGGGGTGCCTTCCCCCGCATAAAACTAAACAAACTCCCAGCGTGATACCTAACTGCTTGAATTAAGACGCTTGATTATTCCGCATGATTGACCAGTCATCATATTTAAAATTGGCGCAGTTTTGCATGCGCGTGCGGCCACTGAGCATGCGTATGTGGCCGCAGGGCATGTTCAGTCTTGCTACATGGCGTCGGTATGACAGGAATCATAACCTGATTCCTGTCAACTTTAACGTTTAATATCTCGCGTCGCGGGGCAGAGCGACACTTTTTTCTGCCAGATTCGGTCGTTTTGAGCAAAAACGCGTCGATTAAGCCTAAGTTCATCAAAATCGGAGGTGAGGCCCCTAAACTGTATAATTACCGTTTTTTTTACAGGCGCACAGCAGCTCTGTATCGGCGAATAGTAGCCTTTTTTATACAGGCGCACAGCAGATCTGTATCGGCGGATAGTAGCCGTTTTTTTATATATAGAAAAATATAATAAAAATGTAATTATTATCTAAAAATATCTATTACAAATATTTAAACATTTATTACATTTAATAAATATTTAAATACATTTGTTCCATCACCATGGTAACTTTATCCTCAATATTCATATTATACGCGTACCACATCTCCAATTGTTTTTGGAGCTGTCCTGCATATTTCATCTAATATAATAGTAGATATATAATAGTGTATACGATATCGTATAAAATGCCTACAGAGATCGAAAGAAACAACGAAAATGCATTCACCTCACAGGAGCCTAATGTAAGTAAATTTGAATTTTATAGAAAAAGAATAAGAGAGAGAGAAAGAGAGAGAGAAATGACAGAATAAAAGATAGAGAATGATATTAAAAGAGAGAAAGAGAAAGTGAGAAAGAGAGAGAGAGAGAGAGAGAGAGAGAGAGAGAGAGAGAGAGAGAGAGAGAGAGAGAGAGAGAGAGAGAGAGAGAGAGAGAGAGAGAGAGAGAGAGAGAGAGAGAGAGAGAGAGAGAGAGAGAAAGAGAGAGAAAAGAGAGAGAAAGAGAGAGAGGAGAGAGAGAGAGAGAGAGAGAGAGAGAGAGAGAGAGAGAGAGAGAGAGAGAGAGAGAGAGAGAGAGAGAGAGAGAGAGGAATTGCGGTTATTATTATCTATATATATATATCTTTATATATCTTTTTTTAGAATGACATTGTGGACCTTAATGCTGAAAATCTCTACTTAAAGAAGAAGTTGCATGAGTTGCAGCAGCAACTCGCTGCTTTGACGAAGCAACCACCACTGCAGGCTGTGGTGTCTGCTGACAATTTGCAACCTACAGTGGTGGCTGCTGACAATTTGCAACCTGCAGTGGTGGCTACTGATAATCCACAGCCTGCAGTGGTGACTAACAATCCACAACCTGCAGTGATGGCTACTGAGATTCCACCAGTACCACCTCGATGGGCCAGAGGAGGAAGAGGCCGAGGACATGAACGCGGACGCGGACGTGGCGGACGCGGATATGGCGGACGTGGCCGTGGACACAAACGTGGCCGCGGAAATAAAACTATAATAAATTATATTAACATGTAATAATTTATGTTATATTATAATTTATGTTATATTATACGTATTATTATGTGTTATAAATGTTCATATGTAAGTTTTTAATATTTTGTATTTAATAAATTATATTTATCTCATTGGGAACAATCCTATTCCCCTATTTAATTAAAAATATTTGATGAGAGAAAAAAAGACAGAGAGAGAGAGAGAGAGAGAGAGAGAGAGAGAGAGAGAGAGAGAGAGAGAGAGAGGAGAGAGAGAGAGCGAGAAAGAGAGAGAGATGAATTCCGCACCGCGCGTCTTCCGTCGTCCACGATTGTGCGGCGCGAGCGGCAACGCGGGCTCGCGCTGTGAGAGAGTTCGACTCGCGCCCGCTACGCGGCGCATCGTCGTATATTTTCGCATTATTAAGATTCAACATCAACCTCTATATCTAGGGCAGCGACATCATCCTTTGGTTTACCCTTGAAAATTGGTGACATTTATGAGTATATGAGAAAATTGGTAACAAAAAACAATACACTTTATGGCACTATGCTCACCGGAAAATTCTACCCTTACTTCATATACAATTCTTTACGATTCGGTCAATTAATTCCCGAAAAATTGGAAGAATTAAACAAACCAGTTTTCAGAAAATAAGTAACAAAAAATTATACACTTTATAACACTCCTCGAAAAATTCTACCCCTGTTTCATATACAATTCTTTGAAATGCGGTCAATTATTTCCGGAAAAATCGAAAAAATTAAAAAAAACCGGTTTCCAGAAAATCGGTAGCAAAAAAACTATGCACATTATGATACTCCCCGGGAAATTCTACCCCTGTTTCATATACAATTCCTTAAGATTCGGTAAATTAATACCCGAAAAATTCTCGTAAAATTTGAAAAAATTTCAGAACCGGTTTCCAAAAAGATCGGTAACGAAAAATTAACCACGACATTTTCATCCCCGGGAAATTCTACCCCTATTTCATATACTTTTGGTAAAAATTTGGTCCACTAACGAATGAGTAGTTCGCGTACATACATACAGACAGACAGACGGACGTGACTTATATATATAGATGTTTCAACATGGCGTCCCACGTAAAGCCTGGTAAAGTGTAGCAGTACGCGGGATTGAGTCCGTAACTCGCGACGCAGCTGTCGCGGAAATTTTCAAACACGTCGGCCAACAGCAAGACATCGGTTTTCAGGTACAGATTGCTGTATTCGCCCAGGGTTCGAACGGAGAATCGCTGCCATACGTTCGCGGCGTGCGCGTAATCGCTCTCGGATACGGTTTCACCGGTCAAGGAACTGTAAAATGAATCGCGCGGCGGTAAACACGTATCCTCCAGCTTTTTGACGCTGTCCACGTATTCGTATGGAAAGACACCTTTTCGCGTCAATAATTTGAAATCGTCGTCGGATAACGCGGAAAATTTTGAACGTATAATATTTAATTTATCCTTGTCGAGGAAGGATGCCAATTTTGCGAGACTCGCGCTCAGAAATTTATACGAGTCGATAAATCTTAATTTTATGTCGCTGCGCGAATCTGATCTTTCCGCTGTGTCTTTCACATGCTTCGTGAATGAGATGTACTTTTCCTTTGTTATAGGCAGTACATCGATCGAGCCTTCGAACGCGGCAGCTATCTCCTTGATAATAAAGTGTGCGTCATAGCCCGACAGATTGTGGAATATTACTGGGATGAAGTGAGAATCCTTATAATTCAAATTGCACGTCAAATGTGCCGGACCTCTGTAACGCCCGGTCAGGTGGCAATGATCGGGTACACGATTATCATCCGGCGCGAACGGTTTTTCACATATGTGACATTGCGCCACGCTGCGAAATGTCTCCCACTCGTCTCGCGTTAGGTCTACCATGCATACATTGTCTGACAAGATATTCTTTACGCGATGCGCCAATCCTTTGAGTTCCTCGATGAACCACGCGACGCAGTCATTATCGCGACGAAATCGATACGCTGATAACGTTTCGTCGTACGAGCACTGTACGTAGTATGCTATACTACATACCCGATGATGTTGATAGGCGTATGACGCGTGTTCCGTCTCCGGTTGTGTCTTCTGCAGCACGCACTCCAGATCGGCGTACACCACGAAGGGAAGTCGCTCTTTCCTGCTGTGGTTCTTGAAGCTCAGCCACTTGTTGTCCTCGCTCGGTAGTCGGATTGCGCATTTGTTTACCTCTCGGCAGTCCACAGTGTGAGACTGCAACTTGTCGCTCGAACTAAAATAGTGAAGACATCTGCAAAAAAAGAAACACAAATATTTTAAATTTTTTTATATACAAAATATAAAATATTCTATATATTATTTTTAAAAAAAGTATAGACACTTACCGATCACAAATGTACTTTGTGTGTCCATGTTTATTAATTTGTAAGCTCACGAGGCGGAATAGATGCTTAATCCACGCAAAATGTCCAACATTGTTGTCTCGTGGATCCTGCACGTACAACAGATTCACGTGTTTTTTACTCGTGCGGTCGGTAAGCCGTATTGGAAGAACGTTTGACGTCTTCTGTTCCTCGATGATATAGACATTGACGGATATATTGTTGAGCCGTTCGAACTTTTTAATTTGACTCAATGTCATTGGGAACTCAATGTCTCGTACATTCAATACCGTTGAATAATGCGGGTATGATAATTCCCGTTCTGAATGTCTTTTGGCTGGATGCAAGGCGGCTACCACTGACCACGCAAAACACGCATTGTCCATAGACAGCACATTGATCACGGCGTTCTTCGTTTTAATGTCTTGAGGCAATTTCAAGTGACACCCCGCGCGCAAAGGATTGTATCTGTTGACGTTCACCGTCAAATTGAGGATTCGCGTCAACGCCCACCCACTGTCGCGTTCCTGGAACTCCTCGAGTTTCGCTAATGTGGGCTCGATAACGTGCCGCTCGTACCACTCGCGCAAGTGCGATGTACTACAGAGTTCTTTGTTATTTGTATTAAAACTCTTATTGGCACGTTTATCACCCGCCACAAACTCCCCGTTGAACAAGGTGTTCACTTTGACACAGTTATGTTTTTTTATAATGTCTCGCACTCGCTTGCACACTACGCTGCAGGCGTCTTCCAAAAACTGCCGCGGTTCTACACGGTCTGTATTAATTACCGCACCGGTCATTATCCGCGATTCGAACGCGGCATCGATTTCTCGCCATACGAGTTCTGCCGCGCGCGTGTCGCCACTGTTACCGGCGTTCGCATAATCACCACCGCTACGGATAAATTGTCTTTCTAATCGCGTCTTCGCACCCTCGAGTCGCGCGATTCTGGCAACCAACTTTTGCCTCCGCCCGATCGAGAGCCGCGGACGTTTGGCACGACAGCCTTCTTCGAGCTGCTCGACGAATTCCGCGCATTGCAGCGCCCATGTGAAATATTCACCCAAGGTAGCGACTTGGTCGGACAGCTCCAACAGATCGCGTTCGGTTTGCTCGAATTGCTCCATGTTTTTATCTATTCAGATTCAGGTTGTTCATCAGATTCAGATTGTTCATCAGATTCAGGTTGTTCATCACCACGAAGTCGACGCACATTCCATATTGTAGAATTGTCGATTACGTCACACTCTTCGAAGGGGCACTTGCACACGCGTCGATGACACGCTGGACAATGTCAAAAGGTATATTGAACGCGATAGTGTTCCAACATATATTCATAAAGACTGAGGAAAGGGACATCACAGTGCCAATTATCAGAATCAATAAGTTCACGTTCAAGAGTTCTTTGAATCAATGCATTATTAGGACCGTATATCTTATTATCGACGGAACGGTAATAGCGTTGCAGACACAGATTGTACCTCGCCACCACTTCGACGCACTTCCCAGTGCCTGTGTGAATTTGAATGAGCAGATCGTCAAAGCGTCTTCTTATCCCACGAATAACTGTAGTCGCCCAATAGCGATATTCCTCATACTCCGACTTAAAGTCAGGTTTAATGTTAAGAAAACCACCACAAACTAGACGATCTTCATCTTCTTTTTTCTCGTTTCGCACCTGTATGTATATTTTCCGTCTTATGTTAGACTTCCAGTCATAAAGACTCTCGGTATCGATAACAACTCCTTGTCTAACGATGCGTTTATCGGTTCCGCGTATCCCGAGTTCTCGATCGCGAACAAACTGCACCAATGATATTCGTTGCACATCCGTCGATTTTCCTCCTCGATCTTCTTCACGCAAAGCATTGGCTATATCATCTATTAAATGGTCACCATAGTAAAAACGACCGCAATAGTATGGAAAGTCTTTGCTTTTATCGATTTCACTCTTATAGACCGGTAACCACGAGCGATTATTGTCAAGCGCCATTTCTTCTTGCTCACTGTTATGAGAAAAAATAGAAAAATGTTCACGTCGCGAAAGCTAATGTTTTTATTTTCGTTGACATTTGCCGCAATCCTTAATCATCGGAGCGGGACCGTCGATGTGCGTTTGCTGCCACGGTTGATTCCAGTGTTCGTCACAGCGACGATAGGTCTGAACCTCCAAATCCGCCTTTATATGCTCCAGAAGTTTGTCCCACACGTAGTGAATGTGATCACCGCACATTTGCAACAGAACGGCTTTCGGCACGAATTGCAGCTGTTCGGCGCTAAAATCGCGAATGTCCGACGGTCTCGACAGCAGGACGAACATCTTTGCGACTGAGCGATAAAAGAATCTCTTTTACAGAGCACTTGCACATGATAATGTTCAACCATACAATAACGAAGATACCGCGTTACTTTTCGATCGATGTATAGCTCTCAAATCTCACTACTGCGGCTCGACGCGCTTCATCCCTCGTTATATACCCTTTGCTATCTCTCTCGCTCCAACTGATTTTTGAAAGATCTTTTCCTTTGTCTCGCGTACTGCGTCGTAAAAAATAGCGCGAAATTGTTTAGTCTACGCGCGATAACACCCCCTTTTTCTAGAAAAATGTTGTTTACGACGAACATGTTCCGACAGGTTCGACGCGTTATCGGGTAAATCATCGTCTCGATGACGTCATTTCTTCCTTTGTCTTTTACGTACTGCGTAGATAGATTGTTTTTTTTTTTAAGTATAAATCATACTATAATGTGATTTCTGCCCAGTGCTCTGAATGTCAACGTGAAGAAATTCAAGCAAGCGCGGGTAAACGGCGGGAGTAACTATGACTCTCTTAAGGTTCGCAAAACCTGTTGCGAAGATGAGCGATCCAATCGTTAACCTGCAGGATCGCTCAGCCAGGTCCCGTTGTTAGCAGGAACCGCACTGTCCCGAAGCGGTAAGACGCGCCGATAGCGTGATATAAATAGCCAAATGCCTCGTCATCTAATTAGTGACGCGCATGAATTGATTAACGAGATTCCCACTGTCCCTATCTACTGGTGGGAGTAGACATGACTTACGGGAACAACGATCTCGGGACAGTGCGGACACGCTGGCAAAGCGCTATGGCGCCCACGTGCTGAGTGATAAGATACACGGTATTGCGGTAGCGAGATGCGGCGTGTTGCTGCTAGTACTGGGGCGGACCCCGGGCGACGGTATGTGATCGGTTGGCACTCGCCTGTGCCCCATCAGCATCATGCCGTCAGCACGGTGGAGTGATACGGGCCATCCTCATGGGCGCGCTCGCATATCTGTCTAGGTTCCCGAAATGGGTTTGTTGGGTTCAGTGGAGTTCCTGGGGGTCTCTTTTGAGACGTGACGCACCCGGAGAGCTAGCTGGCCCGACCCGACAGTGTTGCGAGCGGAGGATTGGCCTAGGGGCGTTCTGCTCTCCTGCTGTGCTGCGTCACGCACGGTGGGAGAGTAGGACGTCAACAACACCTTCATGGTGTTTGCGCGAACGGTGGGTGACACCCCCGATGTCTTTTCTTAAAGCAACACGCCGCGAATAACTTTTGGCATCATAAGTCGTCGGTCTCGGAGTGACGCGCCGCGAGTGAACTTGATTTCTCGTGGGTGTTGCCCTCGGCGGAAGCAACACGCGGCGTGAGTGCCCGCAAAGCAACACGCCGCTGAGCAGCACGCCGGGATAAGCAACACGCCGCAGAAGATTTTAAGTTTAGTTGCTGAACACCATCCAAAGCAACACGCGGCGTTGATTTTCTGAGGCCGACCTCTCTTGTTTTGAATAAAGTCATGATCTACAGGGCTGTTGAAGCGCAACACATGCTGTACCGCAGCACTTAGCCTATCACAGTCAAGTCGAACTCTACCTCTAGCGTGGTTCCCACTGGAAGCTACGAACAGGCTTAGCCTACGTAGGCTAACAGAGTTAAGGCGATACGCGGGTTCCCCCGACTCGCGGGCCTTCGGGCTGCTACCGGCTTCTTCCGGAGGGGGTGCGGGGGTCTTGGGGGGTGTGTGAGTGTGTGCGTGTCCATGTCTGTGTTCGTCGGGTGATAGAGATGCGGTCGGGTGTCGATGGATATTTCTCGAAAACTAACCAAGCGGGGAGTAGTAGCCCCGCGACCGTAGGACGCGGATATGTTAGTACCTGACCTCTGCGGCGTAATAAATGGTAAGTTCTGGCCTAGCGCCAGTAAAGTCCATGTGAAACCGCATGTTTAATGTGGGAGAACCGCTGTCCGTGTCTGGGCGGAGCCTATTCGGGAGTTGAAGTCGGCCACCCGGGCGCATGTGTGGAGGATTAGCTGATCACTATTTCCTCATATCCTGCTAGTGGGAAGATACACTGGCAACGTCTAGCCTGAACTTTGAGTGAACGGTGCTCTCGGGGCATACGTGCTCATTTAGTAGGGGTGACGTTAAACCTTTAGCATCAAATTACATAACATTTTTATAAAGTCACGTCTGCATGAATAGGGCGGATCACCCGACAAGCTGCTTCTCAGCTTTCATGCAGTTTAACTAGGGCTTCAAAACGGCGGGGATAGATGCCCATATGCGTATGGGCTGCCATGATGGCCGAACCGTCGTAAAAATAGAAACCACTGCATTATGAAGACAGCTAAAAACCCCCAAAACCAGGACGGACAAAAGGTTGACGGCAAAAAAGCTAAAACGGAAACGGACAAGACTATCTCGAATACGGACAAGGCAGACGGACAAAAGACTGGGACGAAAACGGTGACGAACGTGGGTGACGGGCACAAGCCGATCACGAAGGAGGTAACAGTGGCACTGACTAAGATCAGCCAAAAAGGTCAGGAGAAGCCGTCCTCACAGGACGCACTGAAAAAGTGGGCGACTAAACAGGCGCTGGACGAAACGACGACGGTACTGACGGACGAAGAGAGCTTTGTGGGTGATCCGATTCAGCGCACATTCGCGCGTAGCGGGAAGTTGCTAAGGAGCCCACCTAGCTCTCAGACACCCGCAAGGGACGCGCGGAGTGAGTCGAGTGGAGTAGCAGGAAAAGGTATGGCCTAAGGGGCCGATCAGCAGCGGGCGAACTCGGCCCTGCCCTTGCTGGGCGACGAAGACGAGGTCGGTACGGGTAGCGAGTCAGACGAGGACGACGTCTTCATGGGTGGCGATGCGGCGACTCGAGAGGAGTTGGCCGCTAATACGATGCACGGGGTCAGATTGAGGTTGGATAGAATCCTCTCTGACCCGAATGCCAAGTGCACGAAGTGGGCGGGGCAAAAGATAGCGGCGCTGTTTAGCGAGGCTAGCAAGTTAGTTATGCAGCTGGGTTGCGACAATTCTTTCTTGAGGGGCCGTCTGGCGGAAAGGGATGGAGGTGAATTGCCCACCACCGGTGGCACTGCCGCCACCTGTAACCTTCGCGAAAGTGGTTGGAAGGCGAGAACCTGATCGTGGGACCGGTTTAGGGAGTTGCTGCGGTATCGGCAACGAAAAGTAAAAACGTACCGCGAGATAGGGACTGTGCAGTCGTTGTGGCGAGCGGCGCCGATAAGAGGTCTGTCGAAGAAATCAAAAAGACGCTACTGAAGGTGATAGACCCAGTAGCGTCAAACATTAGGGTCAGAAACCTAAGGAAAGCTGGGGATGGAAGGATAATAATCCAGGCGCATTCGAAGGCGGATGCGGATAAATTAGTTGCCAACAAGGCAATTAGGGAAAAGGGTCTCACGGTGGCCCGTCTGGCTGCTAGGAGGCCGCGTCTAATTTTATATGACGTGCCCAAAGACATAGATATCGATGGTGTCAAGCGGGCTATAGAAATACAAAATCCCGAACTCTTGGTAGGGGTAGAAAAGAAAGCGTTCGCGGAAGAATGCGTGTGCCGTTTTAAGTTGGGAAAAGGAAACGAGGACACAGTAAATTGGGTGATTGAGGTGTCGCACGGTATGAGGGACAGATTGAAAAAGGTATCGAGAGGCTATATTGGCTGGAGAAGTTGTAGGGTTGCCGACTTCACGTCGGTGACAAGATGCTTTAGATATTTGGGTCTGGGCCACGTTGCGAGGCACTGTGGGGCGGCCGAGGAGGTTTGCGCCCACTGTGGCCTGCAGGGCCATCGGCGGGACAAATGCCCGAACACAGCTGGGCCGACTGTATGCGTGGTATGTAAGAGACGTGGTCTTTCGTTTAATCACGCGGTGAGCGATAAGGGATGTCCCTCATACGTGTTAGCCAGGAATAGGTACGCGGACACCATCAATAATGGTTAGGCAGGATACGCAGGGTGTCTCGGGTATAAATGTGGTACAGTGCAATTGTCAAAGAGCGTATGCGGTCATGTGTGATTTGGGTGAAATGTTGTGTGAACGTCGAGTGAGTGTAGCACTGCTGCAGGAACCGTGTGTGAAGGATGGAAGAGTAGTTGGACTCCCACTAAGAATGGATGTGATCGTGAGTGAGGGTGAATGCATTAAAGCAGCAGTGGTGGTGAATGATCCCAATCTCGATGTGCTGTGCGTAAGGGAGTGCTCGGACGAGTATTGCGTGTGTGTGTGTGGCTGAAGGGAGACTTCAGCGAAATGTATGTGGTGTCTGTGTACTGCCGGTTCGGTTAGGACATCGAGCCGTATCTGGCGTACATGGACAGGGTACGAATGGCAACTAGAGGAAAGCGTGTGCTGGTGGGTATGGATGCGAATGCCGTCTCTCCCTTATGGTACAGTAAGGGTAGAGGCGGCAGTAGAGAAAGTGAAATGCGTGGCAGAGTGCTTGAGGAGTGGATCGTTGCGAATGGTATGATTGTGTTGAATGAGCCGAGCGAGAGTTACACGTTTAGCGGATCCAATGGGGAAAGCGACATTGATGTGACTCTCGTGAGCGATGTATCTGAGGGGTGCCGGTACGAATGGGAAGTCAAGAGTGACTGGGGTATCAGCGACCATAACGTGTTGCTGATACGTATGACCTATGGTGAGAATGCTGAGCGAATGGAAGGTAAATGGCCTAGATGGGTGTGTAAAAACGTGGACTGGGAAGGGTTACGAGAGCGATCTAGTGGAGTATGCGTCTGAAGATGCTGTGAATGCGATGGATGACTAGGAACGCCGATAGCTTGGCGGAGCGCGTCACATCATGGATCCTGAGGGCGAATGATAATAGAATGAAGAGGCGAACGTGTAGAGTTGCGAGGAAGCTTGTGTGGTGGACGGATGAACTTGAGCGCATGAAGAAGGATGTGAGGAAGTATAGGCGTGCCTACCAGCGAATGAGAGGGAGAGATAGGAATCGAGTGGAAGAATGTTTGAATGCGTACAAAAGTACACTTAGGGAGTACAAGAGAATGATATGGAGAGTGAAAGAGGAGAACTGGAGACAGTTCGTGAGTGACAAGGGAAATCGGGATCTGTGGGGTGACGTGTACAAAGTGTGCATGGGAAAGTACGGACGAGACAGGCTGAGTGCCATGAAGGTGGGTGACAGGACAACGAGTACGTGGAAAGAGAGTGCGAATGTGCTGCTGAATGGATCGCTTCTTCCCGGACACGGGGATGGATGATGTGCGATTGCCAGAAAGAGAGATGATTGAAAGAACGTTCGAGTGGAATGAAGTGGATGTGGCTGTGAAGTCGATGAGAGTGGGTAAGGCACTCGGGTTGGATGGAGTAACTGCGGAAATGTTGCGTGCCGTTTGGCGCGCAATTCCGGGATGGTTGAAAAGATTGTACGATGATGTGCCTGAGCACCAACTGCTTTCCTAAGGTGTGGAAGATAGCGAGAGTGGTTGTATTGTTGAAGTCCCCGGAGAAAGTGCGGTCGGACCCCGGGTCGTACAGACCGATCAGCCTGCTTGTCTGTGCTTGGGAAAGTGTTGGAGCGATTGATGGTGAATAGGCCTGGAGCGATTGATGAGTGGTAGAATGAATGAGGCACAGCACGGGTTTGTGAAGGGACGTTCGACCGAGAGTGCGTGGAACAGCGTGCGTGAGTGCGTGAGTGGGTCCGGGTACAAGTATGTGTTGGGAATCTTTGTGGACTTCCAGGGTGCCTTCGACAACCTGGAATGGCCATGTGTGCTTGAGAAATTGCGTGAGGAAGGATGTGACGAGATAGGGTTGTGGGAGAGTTACTTTGATGAAAGACAGGCATGTATGATGGGAACAAATGACGAAGTATGGAAGAGGGTCCGGCGGGGTGCACCGCAGGGGTCCATCGGCGGCCCTACCATTTGAGATCTGCAGATGGATAGACTCCTGTGGGTACTCCTCGGGCTAGGATGTATGGCAACAGCGTATGCTGATGATCTGTTCGTGCCTGTCGAAGGAGATAGCCGAGCAGATCTGGAGAGAAAGGGGAACGAGTGGATGAGGATAGTGAGCGAATGGGGTGCGAGTGTCCGGTGTGAAAGTCTCAGAGAGCAAAACGGTGATGATGCTCCTGAAGGGGAACATGTCGGAAACGAGACACCCGAGCGTTAATGTGAATGGGAAGCATGTGAGGTACGTGAAGTGTGTGAGATATCTGGGTGTATGGGTGGGCGAGCGAATGAGTTTCAAAGCCGCACCTGGGAGTGTATGAGACAAAAGTGTGTGAGTGTAGTGGGAAAGTTGAGACGAGTGATGAGGAGAGAATGGGGATTGAGAAAGAGAGCTTGGCGTGTGATATACAAGGGACTGTTTGCTGCGTGTGTCATGTATGGTGCGAGCGTGTGGTACGAAGCCATGAGGTATGGATACGCGCGTGACGCGATCAATAGATGTCAGAGAGTGGCGATGAGCGCCTGTTTGAATGTTTGTAGGACGGTCTCCACAGAGGCCATGCAGGTACTGATGGGTGGTCTTCCGTGGGACTTGGAATGTGTGAGAAGAGGTGTGAATACGAGAGTTAAGAATGGTTGGACGTTGAGTGAAAGGGATATCATGAGTGAAGAGGAAGTGAGTGCGAGAGATGTGGTTGATAGCATGAAACTGGTGAGTGATAGGCTGTATGAAAGATGGCAGAGTAGATGGGATAATAGCGTGAATGGACGAGTGACTGATGGCTTTGTGTAGAATGTGAGATTTGCCGAGAGTTGTTTGGGATTTGAGCCGAGCTTATGGCTCGGCTATATCCTGACGGGTCACGGCAGTTTGAATGAGTTCTTGCATAAAAGGGGATTGTCTGAGACTGAAAGTTGTGCGTGTGGTGCTGAGTGCGAGGATTGGAAGCATGTGATGATTGAATGTGAAATGTATGAGGACATCAGGAGCTTGGACGAATGGGGAGTCAGGGTGAGGGAGGATGGTAGAGTGGATGTGGGCGAGGTACTGGAGCGAAAGGAAGGATATGAGAGTCTGAGCAGGTTTGCGGCATGTGTGTTTCAGAGAAGAATGAGTGGGAATGCGTGAGATGTGTAAATGCGGCTTACCAGTGCCGGGTCTGCAGGAGACCCAACTGGGAGCAGTCTCGGCTGCGAAAGATCCGACCAGTGATCTAGACTGGTACCACGGGGACCGGTCGCCCAGGGAGCTTGCTCCCGCCGGTCGCGGGTAGGACCATCGTGGTGGCAGTGGTTAAGCCAAATGCTGGCTAGGATACCCGAGTTCACGAACTTGGGTGTCCGACGGGTGAGCTTGCGTCCCAACAGCTCGGGTGTCAGCCTGCTTAGCTGGATAGAGCGTGGATAGTCGCTCGCCCCGACCAGTGGGTTGCCGCGGGAGCCTGTAATCCCGCGGTGTACTGGTAGTGCCGACCTCGGTCGGTACGCGCTGATTGGGCGTATCCCAATCCCACGCTCATGGGGGCCGTGTGGATGAGGCTTTACGAGCAGGTGCCGCACGTTAAACAAACGACATATTCTGTCCCTATCTACTATCTAGCGAAACCACTGCCAAGGGAACGGGCTTGGAAAAATTAGCGGGGAAAGAAGACCCTGTTGAGCTTGACTCTAGTCCGGCACTGTAATTAAGTATAAATCATACTATAATTCCTTCGCGCGCATTTCTATTTGAGCCGTATATGCGACGTCCGCCAAAACTCCGGCTGCTTGAATTTTACAATCAAATATCGCATATCATAACATAGAAGCGAGGCGTCGATGCTCCAGCGGACGTCTACGCTCGCAGGTGTAATGCGAGACGTATTGCTATCAGTTTTATACACCGCCATTATATTTTTTTCTCTGGCGACTTCTCCGTTCTGCAACCGTCATTGAATTCAGTCGCATCGAGTCAGCGCAAAGTGGTACACGTGTTTTTTTTTACGAGTTTTTTTGTGTATGAACGCGTGTTCGGACGTGTTCTGTGATTTTGTGATGTCTCCGCGCGAACCTTTTATACCTAAAGACATAGAAGACAGTGAAATTTTGGGGGCGCCCGATGCTCCCCAGTTTGAAGACGCTATAGAGACGTTTGAAGGCGCTCCTCCCGCGCCCCGGCTTCCGTTTTTCGGCACGATATCCGCGCCTGGCCGCGCGCGGGAAGACCTCTTCCGCCTGACGGGGGACCGATCTCTCCTCGTGGACGAGGCGCTGATTGCCTACGCGAACCGCGTAGCGAGTTTGTAGAGATTCGCCGCCCTGTTAAGGTAGGATTTCCCGCGGCGTGTAAATATATGATTTGCTATCTACAATGCTGATAGAAGCTAGATATATACGCGGCGCGACCGCGCACCCCCACGCGGACCCCACGCGGACCCGCGGCGCGGCGCGGCGCGGCGCGGACCCGCGGCGCGACGCGGACTTCCCGCGCGGACCGGCGGCGCGACCGCAAACTCGAACGCAAACTCAAACGCGGGTGAGTTATCCCGGTGAGTCGTCCAGGTGAGTCATCCCGGTGAGTCATCCCGGTGAGTCATCCCGGTGAGTCATTCCGGTGAGTCATCCCGGTGAGTCATCCAGGTGGTATGCCAAGGTCACCCTCCCTCCCCCTCACCCCATCGTAATCCGATACCCTTGTGTAACCCGATACCCCCCTCACCCTCACCCCCGCGAAACCCGATACCCTTGTTTAACCCGATACCCCGCCCCTCCCCCCCTCCCTCTCACCCCCCGCGAAACCCGATACCCTTGTGTAACCCGATACCCCGCCCCTCCCCCCTCCCCCTCACCCCCCGCGAAACCCGATATCCCCCTCCCTCACCCCTCTCTCATTGCCCCCGGGGTGGAATCGGCCTACTATAACTACTTTAAATATATCACATTAGACGAATATCGATCAAACACAACCTCAGTTTGACTTATATCTGAACATATATAGTCAGACTAGCTGGTTACCCGGGCTTCGCCCAGGAGGACATATGTAATAAGACACGCAATAGTCTCTCTCTCTCTCTCTCT
>NW_027249924.1:0-59518 GCF_030848795.1 Temnothorax nylanderi
ACGATTTGATATCTCAATGGCTAGGTAATATATATAGTTTTTCCGCGTAATGCAAGTGACTTGTATTGTGCTACGACAGATGTTCCTAATGTCGTAAATACAAATCCTATTTGCTGAGTAACGTGGATTAATCCTGATTCTTGACCACAGGTCCGAAAGAGTCCATCAATCAGAGAAGAATAAATCACATCATCGAATATCTGACTTACGATATATTTAAGTACAAATCACGCGGGCTTTTACGAGATACATAAATATATTTTATTTTGTTGATGACGCTAAAAATCGATCTGCAACGCGGCAGGTAGTCATGCACGAGGAATTTCAGTATCTTATTAAAGGCGGCGCGGCGCTGGACTTAAAAGCAGTCGAGCCGAAACCTTGCAGATGGATCACGGATGTGACGGGCTTAATTTAGTCGCGCTGTCGTCGTACGACAATTTCAGTACATCGTATCTTCAAGTACCCACCTCCGAGAAAGTTTGGAAACATTGGTTCGACAAAGATGCACCAGAGGAGGAGTTATACCAAATGGTTACAACACATTGGATACATTCCGTCGATTGCTTTTGATAAGGTAATCTTCCAGTAAGATAATTTTCACAAATTAAAAATTCAGACTGGCAAAATATTATATTATTGAAATCTATATTTTAATATTACAAATACAAAATACAAACTGTGAATATATTCTCGAAAGATCGAGTATTTCTAATAGAAAGTACAAGAAAAATGCTTTCGGAAAATTTAATTAAATATACAATATATAAAATCTCAAGAATTTTTTACTTACATGTATTTAAAATCCTGTAAAACATGTTTGCAGGGCTGGTGCATGGATAGAGCGTTGTCGCAATCAAGGAAATATATAGCATCTTCTTTAGGAGCAAAATATGCAGAGCCCGTGATTACGCTTTTGGATGTAATGCACACGAGTCAAGGCCAAACACACCAATGATCTGTTTCTTAAGCATGGGATCGGACCCTACGCCTAGTATCGAGCAAACTCGCCAAGAAAATGGAAATCGTTTGTAGAAGCATATCGATGGGACAGGGTCAAGAATTCATGCTCGTAGGCTGCTTAGTAGCGCGAGAACTGAAGTATATTATAAAAAGGAATGAATCCCTTTTCCTTGTCGCAGAGCGTTATTAATTTAAGCAACTTGCAGGTTTTTGGGTTTTATGCCAAAATTGTCACTTAGGCTTGGAGTACATGGCGGAATTGGCAAACTT
Organism: Temnothorax nylanderi; assembly: GCF_030848795.1. Lineage (NCBI taxonomy): Eukaryota > Metazoa > Arthropoda > Insecta > Hymenoptera > Formicidae > Temnothorax > Temnothorax nylanderi. Next base: position 1,234 of record NW_027249924.1, read on the forward strand.
TCTTTTAGAAATGGAAACGCCACATCCGGATTTTCGCGTGTGGATCACAACGAACCGCACAAAGACTTTCCTGTTTCCTTACTCCAAATGTCTATAAATATACATACGAACCCCCGCAAGGCATCTATTTTTATTTCCTTAAATAAAGATGTATCCCTATTAAGGAAATAAGGGAAGCATAATCAAGGTGTGATTTCCGCGTTAGGAATACGAGCAGGTTTATTGGCGACATACAGCGGTATGATCAGAAATGTTGGACCAGTGTGACGCTACGCAATATATCCCGCTAATTACACCGTGTCATTCCTGCATACCGTTGTTCAGGAAAGACGGAAGTTTGGTCCTCTGGGATGGAACATACCTTACGAATTTAACTCGGCGGACTGGTTGGCATCCTGCATTTCATGAATAATCATCTGAATGACTATGATCCGAACGTGGTATAAATTGGCAGAGCGTGCGGTACATGAATAAATCCAATTGTCAGCTCTCTTTTTCTTCTTCTTAGCTATTAACTCTCCCTCTGCACATATTTGGATTTTCAGTTATATATAGAGGCGAGGTACAATATGGTGGACGCGTTACAGACGACTACGATAAAAGGCTGTTAAATACCTTCGCGAAAGTGTGGTTTTACGGAAGCGCTCTTCGCAGAAGGTTTTGTTTTTACAAGAATTATCCGCTTTTAATATTAAGCAAGTAAGCGACTATCTGAAGGCGATAGATGCCATGAGTCCCGTAGATCCGCCACAAGTATATGGCTTGCACCCAAATGCAGATATTACGTAAGATATTGTCGCGAGAAGAGCTACGCACATATATGTAAGAACAGTTATTAAAGTAGTTGAAAAATTATGCTTGTCATATTGTAGATACCAGAGTAATACAACACAGACCGTGTTGGATATAATAATATCCGTGCAGCCGAAAGAATCGGGTGTCGTTGGTGCAGAATCTCGAGAAGTAGTTGTTACAAGACAGGCGAAAGAAATGCTAGAAAAAGTTCCGGGACTGTATGACATGTTTGAAGTTAAAGAGGTCTATCTGCTGTCTTTCGATCTTAACTACTAATTATTTTTTGTAACATTTGATAAAGAATAACAAATACAGACTAAACAAACTGCCTGCGATATGACAATAAATTGCAGTAGATTTACTCAGATATTACAAAGATTCGTATCATCTGTGTCGGCATTAAACTCGTGTGTTTTGATGGCACAACCTACCGATATAATTTGATAACAGATTGTCGACAGAAACCGAACAGAATATGTCATTTCGTAAATTTGAATGGAACACATCATTTATAAATGATCATGAAACAGCAGATTCTACTCAGTTTCTGCAGTCTGCCATTATACTCTGTTAACAAATTCCGTTATATTTCTGCTGGCATTCCATCGACAAAATCTGTAGCAAACACTTTCAAAATTATTCTTAACAGATTTGGCTATCCAAGACAAAAACTGATAGTTTTTAAAATTTAATAAAGAAATAACAAATTTTTGATGTTATCACAGATTACACGCAATGGATCATACCGCCCCAATGAACATTTTCTTAAAAAAAGATCGACAGAATGCAGGTGGTTATAAAATTAGTACGCGTTATGCTCAAGGATCTTCTCTTGGCCATAGAAGGCGTAATTATAATGAGCGAGGTGATTTCCTTAGAATCTTTTAATTATGATCGTTGTATAAAGCACAATAATGTTCCATAAAGTGAATAAATATGAATACATTTTTAGGAACTGCGAGATGCTCTCGATAATATATATGACGCCAGGATACCGAAGATCTGGAAAGCTCGATCGTGGGAGTCCGCTTCTTTGGGATTCTGGTTTACGGAACTGTTGGACAGGAACCAACAGTTCTCGACTTGGCTGCGCAGTGGGAGACCGACGAAGTTTTGGATGACTGGCTTCTTCAATCCGCAAGGCATTCAATATACAAATTTTCGCGTTAAATGAATTCTTGACGTAACGTGAGGTTTGAAAACGGTGTTTGCAGGATTTTTGACGGCGATGAAACAAGAAATAACGCGTGCTCATAAATGGGCTTTGGATAATGTTACGCTTCATAATGAAGTCTTACGTAATATGGCAGAAGAAATCAAAACACCGCCACCTGTATGTAATGATAATTACACAAACGTATATACAAAATTCTTGTGCAATAATTAATGATATCGATGTTCGCGAAACAGGAAGGTGTTTACGTTTATGGTCTGTTTCTTGAGGGTGCCGGCTGGGACCGAAGAAATAGCCGTTTGTGCGAATCGGCAAATAAAGTCCTTTACGTATTAATGCCGGTGGTACATATATTTGCTTTACATAATGCCCCAGACAAGAGTCCGAAATTATATCAAGTACGACTAGTATACTTCAGTTTAGTTTACTTTAATACAAATGTGAAGTACCTATATAATAATAGTGCGATATATAATTCGAATGCTTCCTTTCCTGCGCAGTGTCCCGTATATAAAAAACCTCAGAGGACTTATACGCTGTTAATAACACCGCTTTGGCTGCAAACTTTAAAAAATCCTGATTACTGGATATTACGTGGCGTTGCTTTGTTATGTGATAATAAATAATTTATTATAATAAAGAGAGGAAAGTATTCCACAACTGGAAGTTTCTAGAGTGAGGTTATTGAATAAAATAAATCTTTATTGAATAAAGTTTACTCTTACATTGAAGAATTTAAGCAGGATATTAAACGGAATGAGTGCTAGCGGTTGACGAGAATCGCTGATGTTTGAGTAACAGAGGTTTTTGGAATAAGCGTGAACCACGTATTAAAGATAAGAAAGAGAAAATAAATGTTTATTAAATTCACGTTTAACAAAAATATTGCACAATTCTGGCAAAATTTGAAAAAACAGTTTACTGATATGCATTTTCAATAATGACTTTTGATTTCGCAAATATTTTGCCGATTTTACTTTTCTTTTTCACTAAATTACATACATTTTTTCGTCGGGCTTCTTTTTTCACAAGTAAGAGCTATTATTCTTATTTTGAATACGACATATAAAACACGCAACTTACATAATATAATGGGTCTGTTTTCTATTGCTGAACTGGTTGCATTAAGTGTACAGAGTTTATCTTTTTTATTCCACATTGGAAGGAGTAGCCAGTTCAGTATAGAAAACAGACCTAATATCAACATACTCACTATCGCGTACTAAACGCGCGCTTTTACAAAAATTACTTTTCTTTACCTATTACACCGACGAAATACTATTAAAGACCGTCAACCCTGGGTAAATTTTCGTGGTCAAAAGCCCCGGGGCCCGACGGTATCATTCCCGGTGACTGTCCCGATCTTACAGATTTCTGACATTGTTTTATTATCAGAAATGTATAAACCTTAAGATTTGTACGTTAAATAAAGTGTGAAAGATAAAATAGGACTTAGCATATGACTTACCATAAGTTAGTTTTACAAGTCACGCTAACTACCGTAAGTTTGTCGGTCTTTAATATATATAGTATCTCGTTGGTACCTATCTCTCTCTACTTCTAATTTTTGTAAACGCATAACTATACTTTATTTTACATATTCTTACTTATAAGTTTTGTGGCAATTGCATCGTCACATATTCAACCGCCTACATTATTCGAAAAACGTACAAATATACGAAAAACACAGGCGGGTATATCAGCGAGAAAAACATACAAAAACGATAATAAGAAACGCATGACTAGCGCAAATAACAAGCTTGTGATATATGTAAATAATAAACAAACTTGTGATATATGTAAATAATAAACAATTGCAAAGCGTTAATTTTATTCTAAACTGATCTAAACTTTTTGAGAGGCTTCTCGAAGGGCACAGTGTCCTAAAGCCTTGTGTACACGATACTAGAAATCGGTCCGAGTTTCGGTTTAAGCCAATCAACTTGCAGCTCTTACAGAAAAGCAGCAGTTTCATTGGCTTAAACCGAAACTCGGACCGATTTCTAGTATCGTGTACACAAGGCTTAAGAGAAGAGAACCTATTGAGATCTGACATTGAGGCGGGGCTTAATCAATATGGCGCAGAATAGAACACTTTTTTCATATAAAGGGTCACTTTCTTCATTTTTAATGCACTTTTCCAGGCTTTGAAACGATCAATTTTCTCTAAATTGCCAAATAAATATTTGACATGTATGACGTTCTTTGGGTTGGGAAAGCAATAAAATCGAACATTTAAATTTTTTTGAGCCTTACTTTCACAACCGCGAACTGAACAATTAATTCTGCTCGTAGATTTACAAAGCGGGGGAAAAAAAATCAATATCCATGAAATATAACGCGAAGCCGGTATGACTGCACGCCAAGCCTGTATACAATATACGCCACGAGATCTGTTACTTTAAAGTGCTTTCACTTTCGACCACCAGATATCATGGTGACGAATGTCAGATTCCAATTCCGCTCGCGTACACTGACCGGCAGGAATGCCTGGACATTTTGATATGTATATGACATATATGTACATGTATTATATCCAGGCATTCCTGCCGGTAGAGTGTACAAATGGATGTCGTATTGCGCTTAACTTATTGTAGAATTCGTAATAAATTCAAAGTGACTAGAGACTAAATCTAGGATTCGTTGATTGCCTGACAATCAGTGCGATTTCACACGATTCTTCGTTATCTTAAGACAAATATAAAATAAATAAATTTATATCTACATCTTTGATGTGTGACTGTTCGAGAGCACGCGGTAGCGCGAGGTAACAGAACGACCACAAAAAAGTCTGAGTATTTACAATTATTTACAGATAGATAGATTGCCGTGAGTGATAGCGCGCACAGAAGCTATCACAGCGAAGCGAAGTTAGTACAAGCTGATTACAACTCAAAGGCAGATTGCAAGTAATATTCGAGCGGTTATACGAGCAGTGATACAAGTGTACTGAGCGGGTGAACGGGCGAAAAGAGAGCCTCCTCGATACAGCGGCGAAACCTTATTATCTCCGAGACGAGGCTCTCTCCGGGCTAATCACCAATAACTTTATAGAGTTTTAAAAACGTTGAAGGATATTCGAGGACTCAGTGGCGTGTTTGATGGCCAAGGGCCGCTCGCGGAAACATTCGCGCCTGACATGCGCGGAGCTCGGATTTCGGAAGGGTGATTGGCTATCGGCGGCCTACGTCATCGGACTCACGGCAAATTTTCGTTTGACGATCCGAAGAGATCGTTGCTTGTTTTCCGATCACAATGGCCGCGTTCAGCAGACACAACTGTTGAGTGTCCGTCTTATCAACACGCTACGTTAATTTGTTGGGTCTAAAAGTAAGAGCCAATCACGTTCGATTGCTACTGAGCGGTTTGTTCTGCTGAACGCGACCAATGTTTATAGCAGGATTTTTTCTTGTGTGTAGAGCTGTTGCTTGACTTTGTTGTTCCATGCAAAGGCGGTAATTTGTCCATGAGCGGTTATCAAGGGCCGTATAGCTGTGCGGCACGGACCAGTGTAATCGGCGGATACGCGCGTTCCTGTTGAAGCATCAACTCCTTCCTTCTGTTTGTTTCTGTAACATATCAGTAATAGAAAATCGATAAGAATACATCTTACAAATAAATACGGTGATAATAATTTTACGTAGAATAGATAAATAGATGTAGCTTAATACAGATAGCTTAGAATTTCTGGATGTAGATTTTACCTCCAGAGTTCGGGAAACCTGCGAGATAGAAAGCTTCTTGTTTTCGTTAAATTGCTTCAATGCCTTCTCTCGCACATAGATAAACGGTCTGATGACCCTGAGATCCTCTCGACGTATATAGTAATGCGCCTTCATGGTTTTCAACATACACCGTGGAGTACTGAGATGAAGAAGCTCTCCGTGAGATCGTCCAAATGCTGACCGAGCGCCAACACGTTATATCCCTTCTGTTCGCTAAAGAGTACAATTGCGTCCTAATCGACTTGTCGCAGAAACTGCAGATTCCGCTGGCAATGCTAGCGTCCAACGGATTCTCGACGTTGACGCTGATCGAGTTCGTCACCTGTTCCTCGTAAAGTAAGGAATCTCCAGACCCTTCAAGATAACTCATTAGTTCCATAGGATCGGAGACCACCCGCGTCGATGGTGGCCGCACGATCTCGAAGTCAATCCCCTTCGATCTAATGTAAAATCTGTATTGATGTAGAGTATGCAGAAGGGAGAGCGAGTCCTGGCCGATCGCCGACAGGCAGACTAGACCTGTCGTTGTTCCGAATCATGTCAAATTCTTGCATAGCTTCCACCGAAGGTTTCCAGATGTTCTTCGGCGGGCAGTGCCATTGAGTTCGCGGAAACGCGAGTCTGGACTCGTTATCGTCAAAATTATTCTCCTAACCGTCATCCTCTTCCTCTCGCAGATCACCCGCGCACTCCTCATCCTCCGAGAGATTGTCGTTTTGACGCGTTTGCTGTTTGCCGCCGCACTTGGTCGACAGACTCATCATCGATGTTGTCCTGGGTTTCCGTCCATGGCTGTGAGGCGGAATTGGACTCGGCGCTGCTGCTCCGTTTCAGGTCCAGAGAGTCTATCGATTTATCGCTTCTCTTGAAAAGACATATTTATACCACTGTCCTGAGAGCTGACGGAGTTCACGGCCGAATAAATCTTCGCAAGATCTTCCGGCGTCGCTGATGTCGAGGCCGCCGCGTCACCTCCGCGAATCATCGTTCTACATAATCATCTACGTCGTTCTCCACCTCCTCATTCTCGGTCTTCGAAAGCGGGGGGACCAGCTGCTCACTCTTGGATGGCTTTATCACGTAAATCACCGTCTCGTCCGAAGAGCATTCACTGGACATTTTGCTTTCCTGCTGCGACAGCTCGCCGACTTTGTTGTGATCTCGATTGGTCCGCTTTTTCTAGAGCTCGAAAGGCGCGGGGACGCCGACGAGGGGAAGCCGAGTTCTTCCACGATCGGACGATCCACATCCGCTCGAAGAAACATCCGAAGTGGAGGCGTCTGGCGAGTACCTGTGCAGCCCGTCAACGGCATTCACCATGCATCTGTTAAAAAAAAATCCGCATAAATTTATAACTCGAAAAATTATTTAATTAATACGTTCATACACAATTTACGTAATATCGTTAATTATATTTCTATTAAAAATTCTTATATTTTAGATAATAGTATTGTACTTCAGTTTATAGTATTATTAATAGTATTATTAATAGTATTATCAATATAGTATTATTAATGCAGATAATAAAGTACCTTATCTCAGATTTCACTTCGGTCGCCATTTCCTTCGAGAATTCCATTAAGTACTCGGCGATGTCGCTGGCCGTGAACAAATCGTGCCTCGACTGTTTGTCCTCCACGTATGTTGATGAACTATACTCTGAGCCCGCGAGTGATGCTGCGGCGTGTTCTCGGATGTGTTTGTCTCCGATAAAGCATCGTCCACTTGGAAATTACCTCACGGATCTCCGATTTGATCTCTGTCGCTAATTCCTTGGTCATCTCCTTCACGTATGCGCTCAGATCATCTTGACCCATATTCGTTGAGATAGGCGATGATCTGCCAACCTTTCGGTATAATCGCTGGTCGACGAATACGAAGACGGTGGCGATGCTGGATTATGATTATAGTTCAAGGAAGAGATCGAATGACTCGGGCTGGCGGCGGATCCAATTCCAGAGAGTTCAACTCCGTTTGACTGCTGCAAACTGCAGTGAAGACGTCTATGCCTCGACGAACCGTTCGCAGATACAGAATCGATCAAAGGCGCGAGCACGTTCGTACGAGTTCGAAGGCTCGGCAGACAATCCGAAAACAATCAATCGGCAAATCAATAAGCTCGTCGTCAAGGGCGCTTCGCGACTTCTTTGCGAGAGCGATTAGATTCAGTTCGCATCTAACGGAGTCTTGCGCGGATGCAACAATATATACGCACGTGTAGGTGCGCAACGGGAGAAATGTTAAAATAGTGGTAGATAGAGTTCCTATTATAATATTATAGGAACTCTAGTGGTAGGCACGGATGTATGGCGCGTATAATCATGCTTATAATTAGATTTGATGCACATCTCTGGTAAAAAAATTTCTCGTATTTTTCTCATATTTTTTCATATTTTGTTAGAAATTTGCAAGAATTGGGACTTATGAAAGATTCTGAAAAAATATATGAAATTTCTCAGATACTTTCAGAAATAATTGAATAAAGATTTTTGGAATATTTCAGTATCCGAAATGTAGGGGAGACCGGGGCCTAACCGTCGCCGGGGTTGAACCGTCAAATCAAATATCTCGGAACCTGTATATTGTGCGAACTCGCTATTAACATTGTAAACGCTGCTTATGGTACCCATGTGACCAACGGAGTTTCGGCAGGTTACCTGCCGTGTTATGATTTTTACGAGGGCAAACGTGTTTTCGGAAGGTGAAAGTTACATTTTCTGCGCGTGGAAATTTTGTAATATCTGCAATAATATTTGCTCTCCAAATCTCGAGATACGTGATTATAAAGAGTAATGCATGCTGAACACGAATCCAGTGTAGTTTTTCATTATCGTTGATGTCTAATATTTCGTGGGCGATCAACCTGAAACTTGTGTTTGGGGTTAATCCGTCAGTAAGCAGTCCGGTGCATTTCCAGGCATTTCCGGGCATTTCCAGGCTCACTGCATATGGAATATGGATGAGACGGGAATTACAACCGTTCAGACACCGAATAGAGTCATCGGATGTCGAGGAGTGAAACAAGTCGGGCGAGTGACTTCTGCGGAAAGAGGAACCCTCGTAACTATTTTTTAATAATGTTTCGCATAAAAATTTTAAATAAATTTTTATATTTTTCTCTTAAAAACAATTATTAAGATGTATCCCATCATTTTTCAGGATTAGATGTACGTATATGTATTGAAAATGCAGTATGACGGTTAACCCGGCACTTTTGAGATTTCAATTTTTCCACCGTTGTCGTTTTTGCTCTATACCGGTTAAACAAAGCGACGTAGATAAAAATTTCCTATATAAATTTTGTAGCTAAAGGTTCACTCTTTACAGTGGTATACCACATTTAACTAAAATTATTTATTTTCTTGTTAAAAATCGGCACCAAAAAAAAACTGACGGTTAGGCCCCGGTCTCCCCTACATGTATGAAAATTTCAGACAAATTGCACAGATTTCTCATATTTATTCACATTTCTACAAATATAGCGAAAAATATTTTATTCTTATTTTATCTGAGTTTTCTGAAAAACGTTCCAATTTCGTATAAAAAATCTGAAAAATTCTGAGTATTCTGAAAAAATCTGAAAATTTTTATAGAAATTCTGATTAATAATATGAAAAATTCTGAGATATTTTTCTACCAGAGGTGGCTCTTAAGCCCCATCTACATCTATCGTAACGCTTTAATCTTAGGCGATCGTGGTCGTAAAGAAAGAAGTTGTCGTAAACATTGTGTATATTATACATAAAATCGCAATGCATTATAAGTTGTGTCGTACAACAGCGAATGGCGAAACAGAATGTCAGGGATCAAGTAGAGCTGTTAGCTGTTATGACGAGCGTTACGATTAATCTTGCGATAGGATCATTTTTTCGATGCGTACGGTTGTGGGCGCTAAGTTGATAAACGATTATTCGATATTTAGTGGGTGGTCGCAGATGAGACGTAGGAATAGTTTATGCCACTTTCTTGTCCCAATTACAGACGCGCTGTTAGATAGTCGGCGCTAGAGTTCCTATAATAAAAGTTAAGCCAATGTAGTGACGATTTTTGATTGGTCCTGCCATATGTTTCAGCCAAGTTAGTGAGAGTGAGACAAGCTGTAAGTGGGATTGATTCGAGACAAAGCTATCATGGTCGCCATATGCTTCAGCCAAGAAGTTAGTGGGAGTGAGACAAACCTATAACGGTGTCTTAACTCTTATTATAGGAACTCTAGTCGGCGCGTAAAAATGGCGTGCGAGGTATAAGAGGCAGTATGAGAGGCCCACTGAGATATAAGTATACTAGCTTGAGTATGCACTGGCTCGGTTAACGTGAGGCATGAAAGAGATTATTTTAGGGCAGGGTGTCTTTGTCATACTATTTGTATTACGGATAATTTGTCAGTAATACGCGCATGCGTCTTGTACATCAGAGAAAGACAAAGATTCCTAAACATCTATCTTCGGATTGTTTTCCATCCACAGAATAGTATGTGCACACTCCAGTATACTTATATCTCAGTGTAGAGACCGCGGCGCGAGTATTTCCACGATTCTCGCGGATCTCAGATGCGCTTCCGTGATCGCGAGGACAGCACAGAATGTATCCGGTGTTAACATTAAGTACGATCGAATTCGAATATGTTGCTGCCGCTGTCTCAACAAAAGAGGCAGCGTGGATTCGTAAATTGTTAAACGTTATTAATTATGAGCAACCAAACGCGACCATTATTTTTGTAATCTCAGTGGCAATTAGACCGACAAAGAATCCGGAATTTCACAAGCGCATTAAATACATTAATGTGATATATCACTTTATAGAGAGAAAGTCACAGATGGTGAAATAAACGTTCAATATGTATCTACCGGTGAATAGCAGGCTGATATTTTAACCAAAGCTCTTTTTATTACCTGCGTTTACTAATAAATGTAATTGAAATGCCAACAGAGCACTCATAGAATTGGAGTAAAGTAATCATGCTTTATTGGCATTTCGTATCTACCATCTAGGATGACAGTAGTGGCTCTGCTATCATAACAGCATCACTACTGCTGATCAATTTGTCTGTCCATTAGTCAGTCGTATGTGTAGCCAAAACCGCATTAGAGTAATTTATATTCATTTTTTTTGTTCTTTTCTCTCATTATCGGTTATACCGAGTTACTTGAAATTGTGAATAAACTACTTCAAACAAACTCTTAGTTCTCTGTCTATTACCTGTGTCAACACACTTTAAAAGAGAAATTAGAACATTATGTAGAATGTTGTGTATCTTGTATATTAGCTGAAAAAAAGAAAAATAAGGAAAAACCGAGCACTAACGGTTGTCAGCAAGTGGGCTATGATCTCGACGGGAAGGGTGTAAACGCGCGCGGTTGCCGCAGGTCCGATGTAATGCGAAAGGAGGCTCCCGGATCTGAGGCACAAACCTTGGATGGTTGCACGGGGGTTTTTTTAGCCGGTGCAAGCCCGGCATAACCCTGGAGACCGGCTCCAGGGTATGCATTAGGCATTTTTTCATCTCCCGCGTAAAAAAAAATGATCTTGACACGTTCAAATTCTATTTTTTCTTTATGTTTGCTATTTCTGATTTTTTCCTCATGTTTGCTTTACGTGACTAAGAAGATCGAGATAAAATTTCTAGCTGATGAAATTCAAATAGACAAAGCATACGTGACAATGTTTGTATCAACTTCGTCTGATACGCGGCAATAAACCCGGCAACGCGGCACGCCAAAGGGTTCTTAGTTTAAAACAAAAATTTAATAGAAAATTTATTATATTGAACGAGCAGTTCAAGAATTGCTCATGTTAAATATAAAAAGTTATCAACATAGTATAATTCCGTGTGATAATATTCTAGCATTGTCTGACAACGTGAAGCAAAATTGCCATGTCAAGAAGATGGCTATCGATATTATGGCTTCGACATAATTCGCACCTACAACATGAATGACACTAGATCTTTGCCTTTTGGAACATAGTTTAATAATCGCATAACATAAAACAACGACAAGGGACGTGTCAGATATTGTGAGTTTTCGGCTGCCAAGATATCGTACATCGCCGAGTCAGTCATATTCCCTAAAGCTTTTATAAAGTCCTTCATGTTCGGACATGTACCCGCGTCCAAAACGTGTTTCAAGTCAGAAAACAGGTCCAGATGACTATATAACTTTGTTACAGTTAATAAATCTGAACAAAGAGCTAGTTCCAAGGGAGCACAGATATCCTTGTGTTCAATTCCGTCTTGTGATTTTTACAAAAGCTGGGGCACTTCTGACAATCCTCCAATGACTTATCGTATCCCTCATGGCAAACTTCTCAATGTCAAACAATGCTAGAATATTACATCTCAGTTGTAGAAATACTTAACGACAAATTAATAAATTTTTAACATTGTAAAAAGAAACAAGTATTTTAAGAATTGTTCCGTTATTGCTGTCTAAATGCTGAAATAAATAATTTATTTCAATGATAACAGACATCTATGCTTAACCAGTCAGAAAGGTGACGTCGATTTAACATTAATTTGACGTCGAAAATGTTGACAGCCGATTAAATCGAATTGATCGACTTCATCTTTTGATTGAACGATGGTAAAGTATAATAGCGAATCGAGAGATCTGTTTCTTTGACAATACACAAAGCCTGTTAATCTTTCTCATGCAATTGATCCGTGATCCGTATAAATTCTGCAATACTGTTAATTAGTTTGGATTGACAAAAAGAATTTCCAAGTTCAGATGTGATCCATATAATCGTTCCTTTTAACATCTATAAGGTTTATTATTTTTTTCTATACATTAACGCGATAAACATGCAATTAATAAGTTAATTAAATAGTTAATTAAATTAAATAAGTTTCATGGAATAAACAACAATGGAAATATTAATCGACTCTACTGACCATTATAATCGCCAAGACAATCGTCGAACCAAATCGTGGCCGTATTGTCTTGTATTGTCTATTACCACATGCCTCAGTGGTCAAATTGGTACGACACTTATCACGGAATGAGGGAGGTTCCAGGTTCGAACCCTGGCTGAGGTAATATTTTTCGCAATAAATTTAATTATTTAAATGAGATGCTTATACATAAGTATCAAAGATTACATGACGATAATCGAACCAAATCGTGGTCGTATTGTCTTGGCGATTATAATAGCCAATAGAATCGATTAATATTTCCATTGTTGTTTATTATTTGACTGGCGAAGTAAAAGTGATTTATTCTGTTTTCATGCAATAAGTTAATTAAATAGTTATAATCGACGAGAACAGCGACGCAAAAACTTATGATTTATAATTTTAAAATATAATTTCAAATCAAATCAAGTCAATTCGATCCCGTCCGATAACATATGGTACCGTCCTCTCTAGCATATGGTACCGTCGTGAACCAGGGTATAAGCGAGTTACTCTCTACTCGCCAAGGGTCTTGGCCACCCGGTACCGCATCCAGCCGGACGCCAGGATTTTTGGTTGAGCATAATCTGTCTTTCAGGCTGGTTGACAATTTGGTTGAGCTAGTAAAAAAAATGTGTAAAAATCCTGAAATAGGGAAATTGATTAAACTTAAAAAAACAAAGGCAACTAAAGTGGCCTGTCAATGTCATTGGTGCTTGCTATAAGCAAGAAATGACACAAAGCTGAAGCAAACTAAATTTAGTATTCTCTGTGATAAATCAACAGATATTTCAACAATAAAAACCTCTTCCCACTCGGCATGTTATGTTGCTGAAATATTGAAATATTCGGAAATGGTGCAGAAATATTTCGTTAACATTTCATTTGTAACTATGCATCTGAAATATTTCAGAAATGTACCTGCATCATGTTTTTTATAATATTGCATTAACAATATTTCTGAAATCTTTCAGAAAGTTGTTTACAATATTTGTAAGTTTCTGTAATATTGCAAAAAAAATGTAGCAGATGCAATATTTCAGAAATATTTCTGAAACATTATAAAAGTAATATTACGTTTGCATTGCACGAATAATATTTCTGTAACATATCAAACGCAACATTGCATTTAAAATATTTCTGAAAAATTTCTGAAAGATTGCGTAGGTAATGAAAAATTGAATTGCAGGAAGTGAATTTCTACAATATTGCAGAAGAAATATTGCAGATGTAATGGTTTAGAAACATTTCTGATACATGATAAAACTATTATTACGTTTACATTGAACGCGTTATATTTTTGAATGTTTCACATACAACATTGCATTTGTAATATTTCCGAAAAATTGCTGACAGACTTTAGAACTTATAAAAAATTAAATTTATTATTATTTAATATTGCATTTTATTGCATTTTTTTCTCTTTTATTAAGAATTTTCTAATATTCCAAATTTTGTCATATGGCATTTTTAATATAAAATATAAAATATTTAATAATATTTAATATAAAATAATATTCGACGCTGACTGGCAAAAAAGATTTATTCGTATATCTGTATTGTTAATATTGTTATGCGATAGCTTTATGCTCACCAAAATAAGCAAGTATAAGAAAGAAAGAAGCGTCAGAGTCAGAGGATCACCACTACCCTGTTCGATCATCGATGTCAAGCAACAAGGCGCCGGTATACTACTTGGATGGGTGACCGGCTGAGAGAGCGGATTTCTTCGGACAAATGCGCGGCGACTATACGCACATGGCTTAATATATTTTTTTTGTTCCGGTAACAAAATATTTCATTTTTCACATATCAACAAATAGTTTTTGCGTCAGTAACAAAATTTTGTTTGCTAATACAAAACATTTTTCTCAGTGTAAAATGTATTTGAAATATTTCTGAAGTGTTTCTGCAATATTTCGTAGATATATTTTAGAAATATTTCAGAAATATTGCCGAAATCTTTCAGCAAAGTTGCATTTGAAATAATTGTGCCGATTGAAACATTGCAGAAATGTTGCAGAAACGGTCGTGAAATATTTCTGAAATATTGATGAAAGGTGTAATATTTCAAATGGAATTTTGCAGAAATGTTTCTGAAATATTACATGCCGAGTGGGTTGCGTAGTTGTGAGATTCTATGATTCTGATGTAAAAAAAGTAGTGAGCAAATTCTGGGAGCTTGATGAAATATTTAATGGGTTGAATGCTAAAGAAGGAGCGACTGCCGAAAATTTATTTAAAGGCCTGATGAAGACTTTTGATAATAACTCGGTGCCTTTAACCAACGTGATTGGATTTGCTGCTGACGGCTGCAGTAGCATGATGGGGGTGCACAACTCTGTGTCTTCTCGACTGAAACAGGCGTGTCCAGGGATTTACATTTCAAAGTGTGTGTGCCACTCAGCACATCTGTGTGCGAGTGAGGCTTGCAAGTGCCTTCCTAGAGTCGTAGAAGATCTGGCGCGAAATATTTATCATTTTTTAAGTCGAGTTCGAAGAAACAAAGTGAATTCATTGAATTTCAGGAGTTCGTTAACGTTAAGCCGCATAAAATTCTGCACCCATCGCAAACACGCTAGCTGTCGTTAATAGCCGTTGTAAAACGCATTCTAGAGCAGTGGGATGCCCTCAGATTATTTTTCATTGACCGTTGGTTAAGTCTTCAGCTTCAGAGTACAGAGCAAATATACAAAGAATTTAATAATCCTGTTACAAAATTGTATTACTACTTTCTGGAGTGGATATTACCCAAATTCACAGATTTTAACAAGTACTTTCAAAGCAAGAGGGTTGTCATCACAGAACTTTACAAAGACATTCTTTTGAGTTACCTGCGTAGGGAATACATTATGAAAACCATTTTGAGTGAAGTAAATAATCCCTGCAACAAAGATCAAATGTTGCCTCTCTCGCAGATTTACTTGGGAGTAAGGGTAATGCAAAATTTAAATGATCTGCAGTTACCTGAAAAAGGACAATTTTTACAGCGCTGTAGAAATTTCTTACAGGTAAGACCCGGTCTACAATAAGTGATTTAAGACTTGAACCTTAAGAAATTGATCAATCAAGTGTGAGGAGAATACTCGATTGTGATTAGTCAATTTCTTAAGGCTTAGAGCTTAAAGCATCTATTGTAGACCAAGACAAAGTTAGCTACTTATTATCATATGTATTTTCCTGGCATCGACCCTTGCATCCTTTATTCATTATTTTTCAGACCTCTGCGCTGCAGATAAAGAAGCGATATGACATTGTTTGAAAGTCAAGTAAAATATTCAAAGATAAAGTAGGACGCTTAAAGAGATTGTGTATTCGTCGGTAACATAGATCGCAAAAGTTGGAAAGGATGGCGATAGTGGTAGCGACCGCTACTACTTCATACGAGTTAATGTATTACTACGCGCGGTCGGCGCATGCCGCGTGGAAACCGGAACTCGAGACGGTTCGAGAGAGCGTAACAGCGCATGCGTTAGCTCGGCGTGCGTGCCAGCAACGAGGCGAGTCGCATTCGTGTTCGGTCCGTCCTACTGAGTACCTCGTAACGTGGTCTAGCTTATTCGCTAAATTTATATACGAATACGAATCGCATCACCATTAAGAAATCCTGCTTTCATTGTCAGGCGGTTACATACATCGAGCGATTGTATTTTACGGACGGATCGCTTTATATCTCAACGAGACTATTGGATTCTACACGCTTGATCAAGCGTAGAGAGAGAGAGATATCACCGTCACTGTAACTACGTCGATGTTCGAGACAAAGGACGACGGCCATTACACGTAATTTGAGAATGATCGTTCCGATATCTATCAATCCGACGATATTGGACTATTGTGATTTGGTCGGACTGACCATCATTCTGAGAATGTAATTAAGACGATTTGGATGATAAAGGTAATATTTATCTTTTCTTTAATATTGAGATCTGAGCATTCGTTCAAGTCGAAGATTGCTAGAATTACGCCTAGCATGGGAAAGAGGACTCAAAATCCTTTCCCTCATTTCAGATATACGAATTAATAATACGTGGATTCATCCTTAACGATTTAAGCCGATTCAAGCCGGCTATTCCTTCCGTGAGAAAGTATAATGGAATTATACTGAGTTTAGATTAACGTACCTTTGTAATTATTATGATATTACATTCATGATTTATATGCCGAATCATTTCATGATCGAGTCAAAGCGTTTAATACTAAGTTTATGAAACACGTCAAATGAATCTGTGTTATTCTAACAATTATATGCGTGATAAATCAGAGATATTCCTTTTACGTTCATGGATATTGCTAATGATTCTCTGCGTTCATTGAAGTTATTCGAATTTGTGCTATTATCTCGTCTATCAAGCGAGTCGTATTACATTCCTTATTCTATATAAGTAAATTATACCATCGAGGCATTACCCGCTTCGTCTCTTGACTTTAAAAATATTTAACTTATGAACGTATTCATTGCGTTACGTATTAATCACTTTACTAGTATAAGTCACTTGCGTTTTCTTCGACCATTCATTCGAAATTAGTCATTACCGTATATTATTAATCTATTATTTGCGATATAATTCTTCTATATTTTGTGTTCTTTACGTTGAATTAATGTGTCTATTATTATTTACAAGAGCTGCTTTATCAGCTTTGATTAATACTTAGTCGCTCATTATTTTACATACTGCTTAAACGCACGGATTAATTTCTAAAGGGAATAATCGATTGATTAAGAAGTTCTTCATATAACTCATATCAGAGTGAACGAGTTGACACATTGATTTAATACTGAATATTGTTTGCTATATGTGTGTATATTTATGCTTATGTATTATCTTCTCTTGATTGAGTTGGCAAAATGAGGATTCTTTCTTTGAAAACTATTTGAAACTAGTTATATTGACCTACGTCAATACTTTTCAGAAAGGACATTTACTACTTTTACGAAGTTTTGAATAAGAATAACAGACTCATTGAAAGGATCTTTCTGCCTTAATTATTTCTTTACTTTATATTGATTCATAGCTCGTATTAATGTTCAACATTCGTTAAATAACAGACTATTTGAAATTGTAAGATTACTATATCTAATGTTGTGAACTTAGATCGAATACACAATCTCACCTACAGTCCATCAATTTAGTTTGTTTAAAAGCTTCCTCATCAAATCAAAAGACCTGGCTTCTGCGCGAGCTAGTGCACTTTAAACAGACATGAAAGATCCTGTCTTGACTTGACACAAGTTGGTTGTCTGGATAAAACGATTCGTAGCCGTGAACTACGGGAGTCCCGATTCTTGGCGGCGGCGAGGACCCTCAAGAGGGAGCAGACAAGCGGTGAGGTTGCCTCGCGTACTATTTTGTGTAAAGCCACGACACCGCCCTCCGGGTTGCGCTCTCGCTCGGGAACAATGATTAGGGCCTCGGTATTTGGCCGACAAGGCGTATAATTAGCGATCGACAGCGAAAGCGAGGGGCACCGGGATGGTCTCGTGGCCACGGGATTGCGACCGAAAATTGCAAACCCTTGGAGATCGCGGTAGGCGCGTCCACAACGGGTTTCGATATCGCGAATTCGCCATTTCTCGCGACCTTCGTGTTCGCGACCGCGTGTTTCATTGTGCGTCGTAATTCGTACGGTCGGGACTTAGATTTCACACACGACGCCCAGAATCGACCAGGCTCGATTATTCTTTGCGTTAGAATGTTACTCGCGATGACTTATTATTTGCATTAGAATATGTTACTCGCGTTGGCTTATTATTTGCGTTCGAATGTTACTGGCGTTCAATTGACTTATTATTTGCGCTCGAATGTTACTTGCGTTCAATTATTATGTTTAAAAGAACCGCGCAATGATATTTCGCGAGGAGAGGAAGAGTACTTGACGTTATCGCCAAGCGTACTTTCGATGTTTGCGAGCGGTTCGGTAACTAAGATGTGTTTATCACGTTGCTAATGCGTGCGTCCGATTTCCGCAAGGAAAAAGACGAAGTGACGATCGTCTCTCTTCGCTTCGATTTCGACCATTCTCTCTTGAAAGTTCAAGCAAGCAACACACATTTGATAATCGTTCCGTAAACTTTTGTAACATTGAGATCATCAGTGTGATTGAGTCGATACATTGTAAACAGTAATGTTAGCCGCTCTGCGTGCGCTATTAAGTCATCTAATCCCAATTGTGGACTGCAAATCACGACGAGAAATAGCCAGGGTTCTCCAACGCATAGCAACGACGCATCTTTCCAGCCATAATTGTGGTCTCCTTTATACATTGGTGAAGGATCGTTGCCAGCAATCCTTTGGAGTTTCTCATTGCAACGACGACGTGTCGTTATCGTTCATGGTGAATGATATACAGAAAGATATGATGCCGATGTGACATCACAGAGCTTTGGGTTAGTGCCAACACGACACTAACTATTTCCGAGAGATTTTCTCTTTGCCTGTTCGACGAACAGTGCATTCATCAGGTATTTAATAGTGTTTCATCGAAGCCTGAGACGAGTTTGAGACGTAACTCTCTTGGTTTCAGAAATGTCGCTTAATCAACGATTCGAGCCACGATTCATATACATAACATCGTTCTATAAAGACTTTACAAAAATAAGACGTTCTATTCAGTGTAACTTACGTTCATTAAAATTGTCGAGTTCTGTTAGTTATAATTTATTATAACTCATCAAACGTTTGTCATTATTCAATTTAATGATACTTTCACTGTAATTACTTTCATCAACATTTCACTTAAGATCTATCCAACGTGTTAAGTCAAAACATTGTCACATTCTTTTCATGATTGTAAAATTAATCAACGAGATTAATTAGAATATTCAACAATTCGTCTGCGTGAATCATAGATATAAGAAGTGCATGCTCTGATGTGATAATTTGATATATTGTGCATGCTCTGATGTAATACTTTGATGATGTGCATGTTCTGATGTGATAAATTACTGATTCTCATACTTTGATATGTTGAGATATATTATGATAAGATGAATTAATATTTTTTTACATAATTCTTCAAAAGACACAAAGAATTTCTTATAAATAAGATGTAATGATAATTCACTTATTTGATTCATTTCTTTTGCAATTAATTATAATTAAAATTCCAGAAATATATCAGATCAAATGGTCCTTGAATCTTATTCATCTAAATAAGAACTTCCTGTTTAACTTATCAGAGTATATCTATGTGATATTATTAATGATATGTATTTAATTATGTATAATTTTATGTATTGATAACTTGTGCTGCAGTGTGCGCACTCGCCTATTTGAAAAACTGTTTAAACAATTCTATAAATAACATATACATCTCAGTTAGTATCGCTCTCTCCCTCTCTTTTACAGTCCAAATACATAGCTCTTAAACATATTACTTGCAGTAACTCCGTGTCTTTCCTCCTGCGTTAGATTTAGTATCTAGTGTCTTTGTCTACTTCGTGTGATCGTTGCGATATTCCGCGTTACGCCGAGCGTTTTGGCGTTACATATTGCGTCGTCGTGAGTATTCTCGCGAGCTCTATACCCTCTTAGCGAGGGTCATACGATGGTTCGCGTTGGCGACAGAATTCTTCGCGATTGCGGAACTTGCGTCCTTGCGCGCTCAGCGGGGCGTGGCACCGAATGATTCGCGTTTAGCACTCTGGTGCCTCTAGTAATTAGTGCAACTCTATTGTTCGCTGAGTAGCTACCGCTATTCAATTACTGACTTTATTATTATCTCGCGCTTATTTCTGTGACCTCGCAATCGAGCTTACCTCCTATTCGCGTGATATTGGCCGTAATTTCAGTTGCGTTCAAGCCCCCTTACGTTAGTATCTCGCGCTCACGTCTATCGTGTGCAATTCTATTCTGTAATCGATGTCTTTCCGGCGACTTTTTATTTGATTCTGTTAATTCAACCTCGGTAACATTATTGCCGGACCGTTTCATTTACTAATCTGACTCGATCGTCTGATTTCCGCGATTCAATTATGTATTTATTATTCGGTTTCAGAGTATTTCAAAGTTATACCAGCGACTGTTATCCACTCCGGCCCTTTCTGGCCAATATACAATAAATCTTGTTTTTCATTCTTTAATGACCTGAGTTCGTGATTTATGCGTTACCCCGCCGAATATCGCGCTGCCCTTCATCACCCCGCCCACCACCGTTAGGTCGAGCTGGCCGATCCTTCGCACGCTGGATTTATTGCGTTTGGTGATTCTTTTCGGATTTTCACGATCTAGCGTGAATTAGTGGACGCGAATTTACGCGTCTGGCGCCCAATATTAAGATTTCGTGTGGAATTGCCGGACTATGCGAGGAATCGTCGGAGAGGCCTACCATCCTTCTCTCCCTAACCCTTTTGATCCGTCGTGCGCATCGGGCGTGAAAAAAACGTGACACTATATACAAGAGGAAATTGATATTAAGAATAGCAAGATTGTACTGTGGATGCAAGACGAAATTCCTTTAATTGTAAAAATATTGTGCTTAGAATATTTTCCTCTGGATTTTAGAGGATTTCTCTTGAGGCCATATATAAGAATAAAATCCTGTAAGATTTAGAGGATTCCGCTAAAACTAAGATTATTTTTTTTTGGTGAATCATGGCCGTATCGATCACAGTCGGAAACAGGAGCCATTTGTAAAGAAGAAGAAGAAGAAGAAGAAGAAGAATAACTCTCATATATTGCAACATCAGACAATAAATGATCGACCCATAAATACTCGGCAATACAGATTCCCGTAAGTCCAAGGTAGAAATAAACAGGTAGAAGAACTGCTAAAAGGAGGCATCGTAAAACCTTCTCAGTCACCTCTTATAATACACCTATTTGGATTGTACCCAAAAAATGAGAACTCGAAAGGAAACAAATGTTAAAGAATTGTTTTAGATTTTTTCACATCAATTGTCAATTTAACCGAAGAACCAATTAAAAATTTACCTTCCGCGCCTAATCCAGAACCGAATCTCCAAGAGATCACCACGCGTTTCGAATCCATTAAAAATTCTATTAAAGAAACTTATGCCAACTTTCCCAAATCCGCGATGTCTTGTTGAAATAGAATGTTTAGAAATTATTTAAATAAATGAAATTTTCGCTTGTCATATACATGCAGACCATCTATATATTTGTCAATTGTGCGCATGGTAAAAAAACAAAAGTTGTACACGCAAACCATTTTTATGAATTTTCAAAGTTTCGCGACCTCAAATTAAAACGGAAAAAAAGTTTATGATGCACGATCCGTGTTTGAGCTTGTTTTTAATCATGTACCGTGTCCCCGGTATATTTTTCACCATTCATTTATTATTTTTGACGGGAAGTAATCATGGATTATCCTGATACACACTTACAATCCGCTATACGCGGAGACGAACGTAAATACACTTTCAAGAAAACAATAGATCAATGTCCAAGTTATCTAAAACCATACTATAGAACATGTCCAATTTCAAAAGATTTAATAAGAATTGACTCCGAATATCAATACGGAAATATTTTATCACATGTATATAATCCTAATGCACAAACACTTAATTGGGTCAAGAAACATCTACCATCTGCATTTGAAGTATCATCAAAGTTAGTTCAGATATGTCTAACAACAATCATCCCGGGTCTAAAAATACCCCATATCCAATCAGATGAATATATGATGAGATTAATATCTGTATGTACAGTATGGAAAGATATCAGATCTAAAATGCAATCTCTAGTAAGATCTCCTGGTTATTGGCTACCTGGAGATAGAAGTATAGGATGTATAGAGAAGTTTTATATTAGTGGGAAATTTATGCTAGCCTATATAGGTCATTGTTGGTACTCTTTTTCTTATGATCAAGTAATGATGATATCCGATACTATTTGGGCTAGATGTAATGTACTAATGTATCATCATATATTACCGGCAGGATTACCTAGTAAAGTCCCACCAGTATATATAGAAAACTGTTATCAAATGATAGATAAAGAATTTATAACTTATGGAAATACTATTTATGATGCAGTTAAAAATTGGGAATCTATAATTCTTGGATTATTGGTAGATGATTATGATCCATATGACGGAGGGTCAGAATTTTTAAGACCAGTTTTATCAGAAATAGATGAACTCGGATATTTATTCTTAAGGAAGTTATACAACTATATTAAAAGTTTAAAATTATATCCCGATCAATATTCAGAGATCCATGGTCTCAATAGACATTGGGGACATCCAACTGTAGATGAACCAGGAGCATGTCATAAAACAAAATTAATTAGTCAAAACAGACCAGTTCCTAAGATTGATACTATAATTAAGTCAGTTGGATGTTTAAAAAGACAATTTGTTGTTTCTTTTATTCAAAAACATGGCAAATGGCCTTCTATATTGAATCAACAAAATATTAAAAATAAGATTCATAGACAAATGGTTCAGACGCATGCGAGACATCTCAATTTATATCAATCCAAGATATCATTGGAAGATTGGTATAATCTTGATTTTGATCAAGAAATGGAATTCGATTATCATCTTGATTATACTGAATTGTTAGATGATAAAGCTATATCTCCTTTTAGAAGTGAGGTCAGAGCATTATTTAACCCAACTATATTAGGATATAAGCCACCCCGGCCACAGCGTAGTAGGAGATTATTAAAATCAATATTGGAAATTACGGAGCTCGACATCGAAGAAATCATTGCAAAAATACGCTGAGCCCACTGCTGTTCAATGTTTTATTAGCGGATATGGAAGAAGAAATGGGTAGAGTCAAATGGGGAAGGATAAAGATAGGAAATAAGAGGGTGTATACTTTGGCGTACGCGGATGACGTGGTGCTAATAGCGGAGGACGAGGACCAAATGAGGAGCATGTTGGAAAGACTGGAAGGGTATCTAGGCAGGAAGAGATTGGAGCTGAACGTAGGGAAAACAAAAATAATGAGGTTTAAGAAAGGAGGAGGGAGGGATAGTAAGAGGAGATGGAGATGGGGAAAAAAAGCACTAGAGGAAGTGAGAGAATTTCGGTACTTAGGGTACGTGTTTCAAAGGAACGGAGGACAGGAAGCGCAGATAAGGGAAAGGATCAAGTAGGCGGCCGCAGTGATGGGGAAGGTCTGGGGGATAGGGAAGAGGAGATTTGGGAAAGACTGGGGAAAAAGATTATGGCTGTTTGATAGACTGGTGTGGACGGTGATGGGATACGGAGCGGAAATATGCCCTGGCGAAAATAGGAAGTTTTATAAGCGTTTGTTAAGCGTTTACGTGAGCGTTTGCGGGAGTTTGTTGAGCGTTTAGAATCGGTCAGTAAAACGTTTAAAAAGCAGAAATTGCAACGCTTTAGCGTTTGAAAGACGTTTGTATTAAGCGTTTTGAAAGTTTGCACAGCATTCTCACAGCGTTTGCACAGCGTTTACGGGAGTTTGTTGAGCGTTTGAAAACGGCCAGTAATCCGTTTGAAAAGCGTTTGAAAAGCGGAAATTGCATCGCTTTAGGGTTCTTCTTGTGGTCGAAGAATAATTAACTGTGATTGGCCAATTCTTACAACTTACAACCTACAATACATCCATTGTAGACCGGGCCTAAAACATTTAGAGATCCTCTGTTAATAAGTCGAAAGCGTTTGCTTTCATCATTGGAAACTGCGTGCAGCCTCTATTGAGCGTTTAACAAGCGTTTACTCTTGTCGTTAGAAGAAACGGCGGAAAGAGCGTTAAATGTTAAAATCTGCTTTTCGCCTCGCAGAGAGTCTGCTTATATACGCGGCTAGATGTATTTTAAATGCGAGAAAGATGCGCCGCCTAGCGGCATTGTTAGAAGAACGTTTGTTGAACGGAAGGAAAACGCTTGTCTTACGGCGCCGGATAAAGCGTTTCTTAAGCGTTCTCAAACCGTTTGCACAAACGCCCTACAATTCGCCGCGTTAAAAGAGCATTTGCTGAGCAAAGAGAAAACGCTTGTCTTACGGCGTTGGGAAAAGCGTTTGATAAACGTTTGTAAAGTCTGACAGCAAACTCTCTATACAAAGTTGTATTAGCGTTCACTAAGCGTTCTCTGAAAAGCGTTGGCTTAGCATTACAGAATTTTCACGAAACGTTTTATACAGCGTTTGATAAGCGTTCCGAAAGCGTTTACAACCCAACAGCGTTGTGTAAGTGTTCTTACAACGTTTGAAAGCGTATAAACGCTCAGAAAACCCTCACCAAACGTTTGTCAACGCTCTATAAGGCTTCTTATTTTCGCCAGGGTGGGGATGAAGAGAAAGAGAAGGAATGGAAAGGATGGAAGAAAGGTATATCAGATGGGTACTGGGAGTGGATGGGAGAACGCCATGGTATCTTGTTAGGGAGGAGCTGCAGAGGGAGAAGCTAAGAGGGAGGGCAGGGATGAGGGCATGGAGATTTGAGAAGAAGTTAGAGGAGGGTAGAGGAAGTGAGCTGGCGAGGCTATGTTGGGAAGAGCTGAAGGGAAGGCAGGCTCAAGCTGGGAAAGAGAGAGAGGAAAGTTCTTTGAGGACAGAGGAGTGGAGCTAAAGGAATTGGAAAGGTTGAGAGAGGACGGGGACGAATGGTTTTATAAGTTGTTTGGAGGAGATAAGGAGACGCAAAGGAAAGAGAGATGGGAGAAGATTGAGAAATCGGATTATAATAAATGGTACAAGTTAATAAAAGAAGAAGGTATCCCAGGATATCTGAAAAAGGGATGGGGAGAGAGTAGATGGAGAAGGGTGGCGAAATTTAGATTAGGGAACGAGATGAGAGAATGTAGATACTGGGAAGAGGAAGAGAAGAGGAAATGTAGATTATGTGAATATAGGGAGGAAACGTGGAAGCATGTATGGGAAGAATGTAGAAGATGGGAATCAGGAAATGGTAGCTGGCAGGAAGCGGCGGGATGGGTACTGGATGAGGAAGGGGGAGGAGAGGAATGGATGATGGAACTGGAGGGGGAAAGAAGGGAAATGGAGGGGGGGGGAACGGAGGGTAGAGAGGAGAAAGAAAGGAGATTAGAAAGAAGAATGGAAGAAGACAGGAGTATAGGGTGGCCGGAGGAGGACGTGAGCGCAAGAAGGACGGAGGAGAGACTGCTGAGGGATTCGAATGAGGACAGGCAAGAGCCGAGACAGGAAGGAGGGAGGCAGAGGGACGCAGAAGCGGAAGAAGCGGAAGAAGTCAAACAGAGGGGGAAGGAGGAAGGGGGAGGGATAGGGAAACTAGAATAAATGTAAGGTCGCAATAACCAGGTCTAAAGGGGTGAGAGTTTGTAAGAGGTTTGGGTACGTTCCTCATAAAAACGCCTTGTAGATTGTGAACCCTACGGGGATATACAATAAAACTTACATACAATATTATTTTTGACGGATTTACTCGCATCACAATGAGATCAGGCAAACGGAAATATCTTGTCGCATTATTAATTAATAAAGTAGAGATACGTACTATTTTCTCTCATGCCAACAAACCGCGATGAACGAAAATAGAGCAAGTGATTATAGTTCACTCGCGACATGTTATGTAGAAGAATTATTTTATACGACAAGAGTCTCATTTGATTTGAACTCGAAATCAAATGAATTTTTTATTAAAGAAGTTTTGAAATTTGTGGCGGCATGCGCCACCAATGATACACGCCCGCGCGGCGCCTGCATTACCGGCAGTTCGCGACAACGCCGCTAGGCGTCGCATCGCCCGCGCATTCTCTCACGGTCAAAATTCCGCACCGACTAGTATAATAGCCCGGGAGCCCGGGAGGTAACCCCCTACGGGACCGAGGCAGATATTTTTCGGCGCTAGTCGCCAAGAGGCAAGAGCGCCCGGACGCTGATCCTACACGGCGCTAGTCGCCCGGCTACAGCGCTAGACGCTTGCCGAAACCTCACGGCGCGAGTCGCCCAGCTACAGCGCTAGACGCTTGCTGATCACGGCGCGAGTCGCCCGGCTACAGCGCTAGACGCTTGCCGAAACCTCACGGCGCGAGTCGCCCAGCTACAGCGCTAGACGCTTGCTGATCACGGCGCGAGTCGCCCGGCTACAGCGCTAGACGCTTGCCGAAACCTCACGGCGCGAGTCGCCCGGCTATAGCGCAAGACGCTTGCCGAAAACTCACGGCGCGAGTCGCCCGGCTTCAAGCGCTAGTCGCTTGCCGAAATCTACGGCGCGAGTCGCCCGGCTACAGCGCTAGACGCTTGCCGATTTCCACGGCGCGAGTCGCCCAGGAGCCCAATTCTGTACACGCCTACCGACAACCGTCGATTCGATAAGTTATCGACGTCTGTCGCTTGCACGACCGACACAGACGGATTGAACCTATTCTGTACTATGGTCAAAACGACACTCAACGACACCCATCGTTGCAAGCGACAGTCGTCGGTACGACGTTATCGAAAAGTACAGTCTACATAAAAGTGAGTTCTCAGCCAATAGCATTGCGAATTGTAGAATGGTCCTAAGATTTTCAAAAGAAAAACATTCTTGAGTCGGTTGGAGTCGGTGAAATCGTACCGTGACACGTGCCACGTTACGTTAAGTGTTAATCATATATTTAGACTCGTAAATTTACAGATTTACAGGATGTAACTGTAAAATTGACATTAATTTAGACTTAGGTCAACGCACAAAGAAAGACATAATGTAACAAAAGCGTCTGACACGGTGTTACGTTACGTGTTTCTATGACGTTAACCTAAATCCGAGTGACGAGTGTGTAAAAACGAGTCTAAATATACGATCAACATTTAACGTAACGTTATACGTGTAACGGATCGATTAATTTTGTGCAAAATGGCTTTACCAGCAAGGTATGTAAATGTTTATATTCCGGTAATAAATATCTGTAAGTAATGGACTGATTAAGAACTCAGCGCGGTAAGTAGTGCGCACGTTATTCTTGTTTAGTTTAATGCCTTTATTAATTGAACATGTCGGCTTGCTTGAGCCATTTTCTACAGCAATGTGTTTTACAATGTATTTTTTAAATTGTAAGTTCCTCGGTAACCCCAACGATGTGCGAGACTCTCACTTCGT
The DNA here is from genome assembly GCF_030848795.1 of Temnothorax nylanderi. Lineage (NCBI taxonomy): Eukaryota > Metazoa > Arthropoda > Insecta > Hymenoptera > Formicidae > Temnothorax > Temnothorax nylanderi. The sequence goes on from NW_027249924.1 coordinate 28,821, forward strand.
AATGCACACCTCGTTACGGTCACCGAGGGACATATAATTTAAGAAATACATTATAAAACACATTGCTGAAAATGGTTCAAACAAGGACCAAAACGTTCAATTAATAATGGCATTAAATTAAACAAGAACAACGTGTGCACCGCTTACCGCGCTGAGTTTTAAATCAGTACATTAACAAATACTCAAAGATGTAAGTATTAATTTATAAAGGAAAATAAATATATATTCTGCAGGTTACTGAGGTACATATATTTCATTGTAACAAGTTGTTAGATATAATTGTAATTTTGTTTATTACATTTTAGCATGAAAAAAAGCCGTGCCTTAAGGACGTCGAGTGCACAATATGAAGAATTAATTACGTACATGGAATCACATTCCGAGTTTGCAGCTGGCAAGTTTCTGTCAAAAGAAGGAAAAATACACCACATGAAACAGTAGGAAGAGTTGGCGATAAAATTAAACGCATTGTCCACTGGCACTCAAAAAACAACCAAACAATGGCAAACGGTAAATATTTAAATAATTAGCTCAAGACTTTCGATATTAAAACTAACAAAAAATGAAAAGTGGGCTATGAGAGTTAAACGCGATTATCCGTATGTGAGCTTAAGTCAAGTACTTTTTATTTAAGATTATGAAAAAAACTATTGTATCGAATTACAGTTTTTATTCATTTTAAAGAAAAAGTACTTGATTGGCTTACATACGGATAACCGTGTTTGACTCTCATAACCCAATTTTTATTTTTTATTGTTAGTGGTAAGTATTTTACTCTTTTAATAAAAACTTTGATTTTCCAGTTAAATTGTCATAATTTTCTCTGTCCAGTGTTATAATTTTCCACTCATCGATGTGAGGGCAATATAACGCATGTGTTACATTATTACTCAGTTACATTTCTGAGTAAGAAATCATAGCATTAATGTAATGTTACTGTTGGTTAATGTTTATTGCATTATTATATATATATTATAGCAGTTTTGCTATATCATGCTTTTGTAAATTGTATATTAATGTACCATTTACCCTGTAGAATATTAATCTTTATTGTGTTTGAATTTTGGAAAATCTGATATTGAAATCTGGATTCTTAGAGAACCATCTAATTATATAACTATTGTTTTAGAACTACTATTTTTATTAATTAATATAATGTATTAATCACTTTTCTACAGGTTTGGAGAGTCCGGCAGTAGCGCGTGGACGCTCGCCAACTTCCTAGGCGCACGGACACCTTCGACATCCACGGAAACCAGCCCAAGGAAGGAAGGAAGAAACTCGGCCACGCAGACCAAACGAAGAGGAGGCAAAATCATTTTCAAGCAAAATGAGAATAAAGACACTGACACAATAAACACTTGTAAATATGTAAATATACTCTGTTTATACCAGATATATAAATTGTGTCGCCTCCGTTTCTATCCTCCTTTGCGAATCACGATTATTGGGCCAACTCCTACTCACGCATAACGGATAAGTTAGAATAAGGTAGATAACCGCATAAATATAAGTAGTAGCGCCCATAAAATTGTTGAATTTGAAAACATGTTTAACTTAAAAACAAAATTATTATCTGTATCTGTACATAAATATAGAGTGGATGGAAATAACATTGTAAACTGTGTTGTAAAAGAGAAAACATGTTTTTAAATATGTTTCAAATATATTTTAAATATGTTTCAAACATGTTTTAAATATGTTTCAGGCATCCAAATATTCCTAGGAAAATATTGTTTCTAGATATTCGAGACTTCTTTAATAATTTCAAGACTGAGTTTTTCAAGATTTTCAGAAGTTTGATTTTAAATAATATTTTCAAAATAATTCATTTTTACATGATTAATTTGCTTAAAGATCTTCTAGGAAATATTTCTAGGAAAATATTGTTTCTAGATATTCGAGACTTTTTTAATAATTTCAAGACTAAACTATTTTTTAAGGATTTTCAGAAGTTTGATTTCGAATAATATTTCCGAAATAACTCGTATTTTCGTATGAATTGATTTTCATGAATTTATTTGAAAATCTTCGGAGGAAAGATTCGAATTTCCATTACTAGTTCGATTATCCGACGATCGTCTGATCCGACCTCACATTTTCAGGTACCATTACATACAGTTTCGTGAAGAATCCTGAGAAAGAGTTAAAATTCATGTTAATTTAAAATAACTTAATTAATTTTCTTAAGTTAAGACTTCGCTCTCCACCTTCTCCAAATCAAAATCACCTCTCAAAATCGCACACGGTCCGATCTCAGGGATTTCAATAATAGGGATTTCAATCCTTGACTTAAAATAGAACCAACGATTGCACAACTCACAGTAGGCGTAATAGCGTCCCTTATGGACGTTGACCCACGGCTGGAGCTTTCTGAAAAGTTCATTCGACTCGAAGCACGCGCTTTCCCTGCGTGTACCCGAGATAACGTAAATATCTGGTTGCATCCTCCCATACCCTTCCTTTGGCTAGCCTTTCCTTCGCTATCCTTCAAAGTAATTCCGGGGTTTGGACGTAACAAAGCTTAAATTTTGGGGGCTCGTCCGGAATGAAAAGTGCGATTATTGAGAGTGGAAACTTTTTGTCTTTCAGGAGTTAGATTCTTTTGACTGGGACTTTTGGTTCAATGATCCAAAGGCCATACCACCAGGGCTGCTTGATACAACAAAACTCAAATTAGAAGAAGTGTGTCACTCCTTAGCAGAAAAATGGATCAAGTGAAATGATTCTACTGAGTCGCCGTTTACGAGCACTGATATAGAAGACTTTTGTGATGTCCAGAAAATATATTTTTAAACCAGCTACATAGATCGGATACAATTTTGTCGGAAAGGAAGATGGATGTTATAGCAAGCACATATCAATTCGATGATCAGAATGACGAAATACGGTAAATACACATACATGTATGCAAATTCAGAACGACTTGTTCTTGCGCAAAGTAACGCAAAGTAACAAAAATATTATATTCGGAGTTTGTTAAAATCATCCCCATAATATTTTACTATATTCCCCTGTTATTTACTAATCTACGAGAATTTAAATTTTTTCAATTTACTTATGTGCATTCTCTTATGATTATAATATTTACAATTTGTATGATTTGCATTACAACCCGAGACAATAGATGCGAGTCTCGATATTTATTTTATTTTAATTTTAATTTAATTTAATTCTGTTTTCATATCTAGTTTATCCTGGGCACTTGCTAAGATGTTTTTCAGCAGTGTTTATTTTTCATTGAAATAATATCACCTCAATAAAAATAAATACTCACGGGAAAAGCATAATTATAAACAGAAATACTTTAATTGATTCGACAAACTGACCGTTTATCCTTTTAAACGCACTGATGTAGTAGAATTCTGTAATCTTCAACAAATATATTTTTTAAACTATCTACGTCTATCAAATAAGATTCTGTAAAAAAAAGCTGCATTTTATGGCACTCACATATCTATTCGAGATTGAAAATGATGAAATAAATAAAACAAAATTCACGACGTTTCGACCCTTGATTCAAGTCTTTTTCAAGTGATTCGGGTCCTTTTCAAATCTTGGTATGACAAAGACATCATTGATTTCCATATTTATAAGCGTCTAAATTGTACTAATGTGAGTATCTCCCACGTTGCTATAATCTGCCAAAAGTACACAAGTCAGGATTCCCACTACGCATTATTGTTTCTACCGTTGGAAGTCCATGCACTTTATAATATTGCCAGGTTTTTACACGAAATTATAATATATACCTAAGTCTCTCCAGAGGAGAAAATGGAAGGGAGAAGGCGTAGGAGTATAGGGAGATCGGAGGAAGATGAAATCGCAAGCAGGATGGAGGAGAAGCTACTCATGAGCTCCGATGATGAGGAGAAGGGCAAGAAGAGAGAGTGGGCTAAATAGGGAAGAGCGGTGACGGGAAGGAGGGAGGATCCAAGGATGGGGCCGTTGCAGAAGCGAAGGAGGAAGAAGAGGAAGATGGTCATGGGGAGTCGGTTTATATTAATAAGTAATTGTAAGAGGTTTGGGTACGTTCCTCGCAAAAAACGCCTTGTAAACCCTATGGGGAAATACAATAAATAGCATACATACCTAAGTCTCTCCACAGACCTCGATCATTTGTAAAAGATAGACCGAACGTTGGCCCCGATCGCGACTTTCGAACTAGCAACCAAGAGGTTGCACATAATCAGGTATCACCTCCCGAGATACCTTTTTGTGCCTCAAATTACTCTTATAAGAAACCCTTTTAATATCGCTTTTACAAATAATGCAATATTCAGGAAAATTCGCTTGCAGATAAACTATGTCCAAGTGTGCATTAAAGAAAAAACCTGTTAAAATATGAACTTCCTTATGGTATAGAAAGTACATGCAGTTAATTTTTTTAAACAGATTAATTAAACTCTCGTTAGGATTTCTAGGAAGGATCAATTCTGATGTACCGATAAGCATCACAGCATCTAGCTTCGTGTAAGACTCAGGTGAGCTGTTTTTAAATACTAGTTTGAGCATTCTGGTTTTGAACTTGCACGGATGCGATAAGAAAGGGGGAAAATAATCTTGATGTCGGAGGCACGATTTCAGATGATTCATTCCACAATTAAAACCACCGATTTTTAGAATCTTCAGCCCAAATTTGAATTACGCTTCCAGGGTTATATATTTCGTATATAAAAACTCTGATTGGATATACAGCTTCATGAAATCCGATATAAATATTATTATTTTTGATCGACGCTTTATCCCATCGTATAGAATCAAGCTGTTTCGTAGGATTTCTGTCCTCAAACGTTTCTCCAATAAAAAAATGGGAAATAAATTAGTTCTCTATAGTTTACAAATTTGGATGGCTCAATTATGTCAGGGGCAGTGGCAATACATAGGAAATGGAATGTTTTGCACGCACCGGAAATACCGCCATGGACAACCAGTTGTTAGCATTCTTCACGAATCAGAAGCTGATGCAGTATAGCAAAAATAAAAACCGCACGTATTTTTCATTGCCCCAACCTGGGGACCAATTCTAAATATAGAGAGCTAGGCAAGCAATATACTTTCGGTGGGTTGCCATCCCCATCCGACATCTGCGCATTAATCGTACCAAAGACAAGAAGTTTATAGTCTAGCGAGTCCGTGAAGGCCAAAGATTCGTGTATCATAATTTCGTAGCAAATTCTTGTTTATTGGAATTTATAATAACAAAAATGTTGAAAAGGTGTGCAATAAACAATAAAATAAACATTAAAAAAAACCATAACTGTCTTAGCTTGCAATTTCGACGCCAGATTAAGCGAAAACGATTGTGTGTATTTAAAAAACCTACCTAAGACCTTTTTTGTAGAAAATTTTCTTATCATTATTTTTCAAAATAGACGTTACAGTCGTAAAATCAATAGGAACATAGATATGAGCAAAAAACCAATTTTCAACACCTTTACGTGCTGTAAAATAATATGCGCACAATCAAATAATAAGAATTTTTATACGTTATTTATAATCAGAAGAAAATTCTGATTTAGTAATCTGATGTCTTGTGATTTCAACGACGATTCTTACAGATGATTTAGTTTACACTTGATAAGGGTCCAAACCAAGGGCTGAAACGTCGTGATTTTGTACTGAATTGTGGCCAGTTAAGTCGATATAATTGAAATATATTCGTTAATCATCACTGGCAAGTTACAAAATTGTTTATTGTTATTTATAAAGACTAAATAAAAGTGCATACAAAAATTCAACTCACTTGGAATTTTTCCGAAGTGAAAACCTAAAGTTACTAAACTATAAGAGCGTGCAAAATCACACTCAACAGAATTTGATGCAACTAATTGAGATAATGCTGAAGAATAACATCGCAGGTAAATCATCAAGACGAACAACTTTGTAAAAAGAAGAAACAATTGAGGCGTCTAGGTCTGATCAAAATGATTTTAATTTAGAGATGCGTATACTATCTCATAGAGAAGAAAAATATACGAAAGCTTTTATATGCACAATACTATCTGTTACAGCCACACAATACAATTCAGTATTGCGATTACAAAAGATTACAAAAGAGTAATTCATTGATAAACTGTGTCAAATTTTCTGCAAAACAGGTAGATTCTTTTAGAACCTCCATAAACACTCGAACACTTTGAATTTCTGGTTGATTTAAATCTCGAAGATTTAAATATTGAATCGACCGATCCATTAAGTAAACGCATAATAGCGCTCGGAGTACTCAGTATTCGTGAGACGCCAATGCGTGTAGCACTAACTAATTATATTTTGCCGGATGAAAACGTCGCAGAAACTTTATTTCAATTTTTATTTAATGAATTAAATGCAATCAACGATCTGGTTCAAATATCTCTTACTTATAATTGAATTATTGAGAACGAATTTTATATTGATAATCTTTTAAGAATCGCGAGATGAATTAAATAAATAGTAATATATATGTACATATATATACATCGGGGACATATCGGGCACGCGGTTATCGAATTACGTCAATTTTCCGATACCTCTGTCGGCATTCGCGACATAACGACGCGACAAGCGGAGCATCCCTCGCTGTCCTGAATTCTAACGACGTCAAAGTTAACTCGCCTTCTTCGGAAAGGAAAGAAGTGCTTCGCCAACTACCGTCTGAAGCAACGGCGAGTAGGTGACAACGAGGACCGTGACGCACGCAGCCAACAATCGACTGAAAATGGCCAAAAGTGCTGAGAGATTACCCGGTACTTCTACCAGACTTAGGACCAGGGACGACGGCTGCTGTTCCGTGAATTTCCTGAAATACGTTCTTCACATTTACAACGTGGTGTTGTTTCTGTCTGGACTGGTTGTGGGTGGCATTGGTATCTGGACGGTGGCGGCGAAGCACAGCTACGTGTCCCTGATGTCCACGTCGACGTATCTGCTATCTCACTTTGGCCTACGCCTTGATCGTCGCAGGTGTACTGGCTGTCATCGGTAGCTGGCTCGGATGCGGCGGCGTAACTTCTGAAAATCGATGTGTCCTCCTCGTGTACGTCTTCGTGGTGATGGCGGTGCTCGTTCTGGAGGCCGGGGTCGGCGCGCTGGCGCGCCTCTACGAGGAACAAGTTGGCCCTGAATTGAAGATGAATTTGAACCGCACCTTTCTCGAGAACTATTCCGTGCGATCCCGGTAATATACATATATATTACTATTTATTTAATTCATCTCGCGATTCTTAAAAGATTATCAATATAAAATTCGTTCTCAATAATTCAATTATAAGTAAGAGATATTTGAACCAGATCGTTGATTGCATTATATATATATATATATATATATATATATATTGTGACGTGACATTAGTCACGTCCCCGGCCCGGATGGTAGCTCGGCCGAGGTGGGCGTCCAGGGTGGTGCCTCCACCCGAGCGGGCGAGGCGTTAGCGTTATCGTTAGGCTAAATTTTGTAAGACTTGCAGGTTATGAGCGAGGGTGCGGAGCAGATGGCCAGGATTGATGTAACGACGTAAAGTCGCACCGCGGGATTATTACAGGTGGACAGCCGGAAGCTTACCGAGGAAGGACGGCCGACGGTCGGGTCACGCTGGGGCCCATAGCCGGGACAGCCGAGCACCTGGCATGGAGAACGCGTAGCCCGCAACGACGAATGACGGCCCGGGACACGGAGGAACCGAGGAGGGGGACGCCCCGACGAAGGTCCCCGTCCCGCGATAAAACCACTACCGGAGTTCCGCCACCGGTCGGCAGGCCACGGCCTGTCCAGCCTGGCCGTTGAGGGACCGGTCCCCGAGTCGCGGCCTGGACAGCCGGACTCGATGTGAATTTGAAACACCCGCCGGTAGGTGGAGGCGCATGCGAGAGGCGCCCGGGCGGGCGCAGCAATCGCATAGGGCGCAGCAGGAGTCGAGCGCGGCGAGCGCGCGAGGCGGCGATCGTGCAGGGCGCCGGAAGTCGGGCGCGGCGATCGCACGATCGGCAGTGGTGCAACCCCGGCGCGCAGGCGCGCGGGCCCAGCGTGGTCCCGCCGGACCAGAGAGAATTACTGTCGGGTGAGCCGCGAGTGAGATAACATCCAGCCCCGGTGTTCGCGACGAGAAGCTGCCGGCAATCAAGAGAACCGCTGTAATGCCCGTGTCACACTACGTATCGCGGACGCGGATCGGATTGGGATTACGGATCGCGGATCGGATATCAGCCAATCACAGATGAGCTGCTCGTCTGCGATTGGCTAGATTACGATCCGCGATCCGCAATCTCAATCCGATACGCGTCCGTAATACGTAGTGTGAAGAGCACTTAAGGCCACTGCTCACGCATCCAACAGTAAGATCGCCGCGATACCGAGGCCCTCCCGGGAGTCGCGTTGTGCCGCGAGAATGTGTTATCGCTATTAGAAAATCGAGAGAAATACCGCGGGAGGGCCCGGCCGAGAAAACGAGAGTTGTGCTGCCCGTCTCGGGGATTCGGAAGTGCGGCCGCCGACAGTCAGCGTCTCGTAATTTGTATGATTTCCGCGTAATTTGAGTCGTCCGATTTCCGTCGAATGCGTTTAGTTTCCGTGTGATTCGTGATGTCGTTGTGAGAACGGGAGCGTTTGATGTGCCGTGTGATTTCGAGAGATCGTTGTGGGAATTCGGTGGAGTTTCGTGAACGGAAAGATGCGCCGGGCGTAATCGAGCCGTTTTAGGCGGGGTGCTCTTCGCACGACCGGGCACCGTATCATCGCGGGGCCGTAGCGTAGCCTACGCGTGATCGCGTCGTGGCGTGCGGGGCATCGCTGTGTCGTATTGCGGACCTCGCGAGGCTTCGTGCGTGAAGGCCGAGGCAGGCCGAGGTCAATCGCGGGGTCAATCTGGGACTCGCGTAATCCGAAGGGATTCGCGGTCATTTTTTGGGGGAAATTATCGTGTCGTGTGTCGTGGCGTTCGTTGTAAGTAAGTGTGCGTCGATGCCGCGAACTCATCTACGTAATGTTCACGTATCGTTCTCGTGCGTAAAATGTATCGCTCGTAGGGGCGTATCATTCTCGTGTCAATGTGCCGTCTCGCGTAAAGTATCGTGTCGCGTTAAAATCAGTTGGAGCAGGGTATTGTGTCGCGTTAGAGCATCGTTTTGCGTAAGGCACATCCCGCGTGAACGTATCGTCCCGCGTTAGAATCTTGTTCCGCGCTAGAGTTAAAGCCCCTTGCACAATGCCAGGCAACAGGCAATAGGAACAGGAAATAACCAAAAAATCGTTAATTACAACCTAACAAATTCGCATGCTATGATTGGTTGGCAACAGGCAATAGGCACAGAATTTCCAACGTGACGAAAACTCTGTGTCTATTGCCTGTGTCACTGTTTATTCTGCATTTATACATGATTTCTGATTTCTATTCCCTGTTCCTATTGCCTCAATTGCCTGTTGCCTGGCATTGTGCAAGGGGCTTAACTCGCGCTCAGTCATTACTGAGTTGTAACGAGATACGTAGCCGATCTCGCGAAGCGTGGCGGGACGCGCTGTGACCGTCGTCGGTCCTTTGCGGAAGATCATTATCCTGTTTTCTTCTCTTTTCTCAAATATACTCGTTACCATTGTTCTTTAATTTGCTTTATTTTATGTGTGTCGATTGTGCTGCGCTCCCTCTCCTCCCTCCAATCGAGATCCACCCGCGATCTCGCCTGTAGAATTCACGCCTGAGATATTTCGCGTTTGAGTATTAGTGTCGGAATTAGAGTAACGTGGTGCGCGTATTCGCACCTGGCGCCCATTATCGTATTGGAGAAAATTGTCTAGTCGAGCTACCATCTTGCTACCGAGATTTCGGGAAACTGGAGATTAAGCCTGAGATCAGGAAAAGCGACGGCGCGCTCCTTTTCGGCCGGCGAGACCGAAGGGACATCGTCGTCGTCGTCATATAACTTACTCCGAATCTGTAAAGAGTTTCCGTTATGGACAGCGGTAATGGCGTCCAATGGAATAAGCATTGCATCGTCAGCTAGAAGCGAAGAATATTTTAACGAGCTCAAAAATTTAGTTTTTGGAGGCACCAAAAATATACGCGCAGATAAATTTTTAATATCGCACATTAGGTCACTTGTGGGTACTATGAAAATCTTAAACGCTGATACAATTATGTCCAATAAAACCGACGAATTTTCGAATGCGACAATAAACTGGAATGAAGTAAACTCAAATGAAAATAAAGTTGATATGTCTCAACATGATGAAGTTCATAAATGTTATGATGAAGTTCATGATAGTATGGCTACATCGATAGCACATAATTCAGAAAGTATCCATAATAAACCTCCCCAGTTAACATAAAAAATCCCGTTATTACAGAATGGCAATATCTTATGCTCACAAATTATTTCGGGGCAAAAAATAAAGATAAAAAATACATGTGCATTTGACAGTATTGTGCAATCTTTACTGATAGGTTATAGCGACTGGGTCATATATCATAAATATATCAATTACACTTCAAATTATATGTCAGATTTTATTAAAATGGTATCTACATGTGGTACATCACACAACCCTGGCGGAAATATTTCTACAAAATTTAAAAAAAAATAAAAGTGTGCTACAAAAAACTATAAAATATAATTGCCAGAATCTATTAAAATCTACATAAATTTAAGAAATGTTACAGAATTCTACATAAAAATGCTAGAATTGGAACACTTTTGTAAATTTATGTATTTTTTTATTGGATCTTGATCTATAAATTTTTCGGTGAAACTACGTCAAACTACAACTAATACTGATATTCTACACATTTCTATGTCTATTTGAGTACAGTAGACTACAAGGAAATACTACCCTGGTGGAAATAATTTTACAAATTTTTTATGAATAACTACAACTTTTTGGATATACTACAAACAAAATAAAAAATAAAATTTACTTCTCTCGTTGAACATTATTTTATTGCTGAAAATCTTGATTACGTGCAAGCTTAATTAAATAAATTTATATTGTACTTAGAAAATTTGTTTACCACCGCTGGATTTGAACCTGAAACCCCTGGCTCTTGAGTCAGTCACCTTCCGCACTGTGCTACAACATTGATTGATGAAGACGTTTCGTATTGTCTATATATGTTACACTTATTGTTAGCAGACGTACGGAAGGTGTTAGTTCTTAATAAAGTCGGTTTATTATATATATATTTCTTACAAAATTGATGTCGGTCATCGATTCGATATCGAATCGATGACTTATCGACATCGAACTTGACATAAAAAATCAGCCGATTTCAATCAAATTGTTTTGGCTTCTTGACTTGGAAAGTTGCTTCTTTCTAAGTTACTTGTGTTCAAAACTCTAAAAATTTTGTCTAAAATTAAGAGACTATCACCATATAGTATGCAGATAGTCATGTTCAATTTTAAAATGTCATGAACCAATCGCATAGCCGTATTAGCGTCTTAAGATATAACTTAAGACGGTCTTGAAATAAGATCCGACTATGAATAACGGCCATAGTCTCTTAATTTTATACAAAATTTTTAGAGTTATATTGCTACAACTTGATCTATAAATTACGGGACAAAACTATGTCAAACTACTACTATTAAAAATTTGAGAATCAATAAAATCTTAAAAAATTAAAACATCTGCTTACTTGTAGAATACTACAATTATTTATAAATGACTATAGAAATCTACCACAATTTACATATCGTAAAACTATGCAAATTAGAATCTAATCCAGTTTTTAGTTTCTCATAAAATACTACAATTTTGTACGAATAGTAACAAATACCGATTTGTTTGTACAGCTCAAAAATCTATTACAATTATGGCTAATTAAAATTTGTAATTTTTAGTTAAATGTTACAAGTTTTTACACAAATCGTCCAAAATTCATCTATTATATTAATAACTTCTTAATTCGCAGAAGTCAAAATACTTATGTTTTTATTTTTGTGTAGTCTGTTGAAAGTCCAATAGAAAAATACATAAATGTACAATTTTTTACCTATATATATTTCTGATTCGTGAATGGTTGTAATTTTGCATACAATACTACAAGATCCTACAGAAAACGACAAAATCCTTAAGCCTTTTACAACTCGTGAATTCATGAAAATCTACATAAATTTGCTTTTTGTAGATGTTTATAAGATACTACAAGTTTACATGGAAATTAACAGACCTTCAACCAAACTTTCAACCTTTCCGTGGAAAATTGTAGTATCTTATAAAAATCTAAAAAAGCGAATACATGTAGATTTTCATGGATTCACGATTCGTAAAAGGCTAAGAATTTTGTTGTTTTTTATAGGACCTTGTAGTATTATATGCGAAATTACAATCATTCACGAGTCAGAAATTTAATAAGGTAAAAAATTGTACATTTGTGTATTTTTCTATTGGGTCTTACAGCAAACTATACGAAAATAAAAACATAAGTATTTTAATTTCTGCAAATTAAGGAGTTATTAATAATACATAAATTTTGGAAGATTTGTGTAAAAACTTGTAACATTTAACTAAAAAGTACAAATTTTAATTAGCCATAATTGTAATACATTTTTGAGCTGTACAAACAAATCGGTATTTGTTACTATTCGTACAAAATTGTAGTATTTTATGAGAAACTAAAAACTGAATTGGATTCTAAGTTGCACAGTTTTACGATACGTAAATTGTGGTAGATTTCTATAGTCATTTATAAATAATTGTAGTATTCTACAAGTAAACAGATGTTTTAATTTTTTAAGATTTTGTTTCTTCTTAAATTTTTAAAATTTGTAGATCTCTGTACTATTTTTTATTAAATTATAGTTTTTCATGAAATACTACTTGCAATCATTTCTTGATTTGAGAACATTGTAATTTATGGTACTATTTCGTAGATATTTCTACAAAAAAATAATTATTTCTACAAAAAATTAAATATTTCAACAGAAATGTACAAATTTCTATTTTTAGTCAAATTTTGTAGTTATTCATAGAAATTTTTCCGCCAGGGAAAGTGTACCAGAAAAGAGCCTTAATATTAAATAAAATTTTTCAAGCAACAAATGGGACGATGAATTGTTATTGTAACACAGGTCTAATAATAGACAAACTTTTAATAGAAAATTTATTCTCGTATAACGTGTCTCAAGAATGCTCAGCGTGTAAATGGATGGACCACAAAAATTTCAAGGTATTAGACATAGACCTTAAACCGATATATGAAAACAATATGCGCGGTTTGCAAATAGCTGTTGATAAAAAAATCCAAGTGTGATGTCTGGGTAGGGAATAACTAAACGTACACCTCTGCGAATAATCGAGTTTACTCCGATGTTTCACTACATGTGTTCGCTACGCCGGTATTCGCCTGAGTGAGGCCCCGCTCACGACGTCTCGCTCGGCACACGCATGTACGCAGACATGCCCTTGCCATGCGCTACGATCATGACTCTACATACACCACACCAAGAAACAAATAAAAAATGTAAAAAATGTGAAGAAAATTTAATTACAAAATTCATAACAGGGCCACATCTCTTTATAGACATTGAAAGTCTGCAATGCAGCGTCCTTGCTGGCAGGCATGGATATAACGATTGGTCCGGCATGTTTACTATTTCAGAAATACCACTAAATATACAATTTTGCAATTACACATATAAATTAGTGGCAGCAATAGAATATATTGGTGGCACTAGTAAGGATGGCATTGGGCACTTCATCGCTCACTGCCGTCGAGTAACGGGAAATTGGGAAATATATAACGATTTAAACAAAAATAAAACTCCACTAACAGCATCAACCCCAACACTTTTACAGGAAAAGAAAATATTTCTCTTAATGTTTGTAAAACATTAAAATATATTATTTTAAAAAGATATTTCTTTAAACTCACATATAAACACACAAACACGCACAGGTTTCTTTCTTTGTAAAACATTGAAATATATTATTTTACTTACGTTTGCAATTTTTTTTACTTTCCTTGGCAGAATATTCGCCATTTTTCTTACATATCAAAAAAGTAATAATTATTCTGCATTAGTTGCGTTTGAGTATTAGAGTCGGAAGTAGAGTAACGTGGTGCGCGTATTCGCACCTGGCGCCCATTATCGCATTAAAAATTGTCTGGTCGAGCTACCGTCTTGCTACAGAGATTTCGGGAAACTGGAGATTAGGCCTGAGATAAGGAAAAGCGACGGCACGCTCCTTTTCGGCCGGCGAGACCGAAGGGACATCGTCGTTGTCGTCATAATATATATATATATATATACACGATAGTTTTAGTTTTCTTTATCTGTACATAAAAAGACAGGAGGTTTCTTTTAAATTATTTAAAAAATTATCACTATTTTGCTTAAACTTGAAGATGTATGTAAAATTACACTAGAAACATTAGCACTAAAGATCCAACTTAACCGAATATGATATATCGTATTTAATTGTATTTATCACGTATCGGTTTGAAATTTCTTGTTTAATTATTACTATATTGGAATATACGTATAGAATGTATACATGTAATGCTTACATCAATCTTTGCGGTCAAGCAAGGGACCGCATTTTTGACATTGACACTTGGCCCTTTCTTTGTTGAACTTGCTCTTTTTTTTTGTTGATACAAAATTAGATGAAGGAAATTATCCCGGTACAGTGATTATAGACATCTTCACGTTTCCTCCACCAACTTTCCATAACCCCCAAAAGTCTAAGCGAGATTTCTTATTTATCGGATAGAGCAATGACTCGTGTATGTTATTGTCGTTCCATTTAATTAGAAACTGCATACCAAAAAGTAAGAATAATATTAAACGCACTTGTCGAAATTTGTATTCGCAGTTTTCATTCTAGTGCGACTGAAATGTGATAGTCCAGTGTCTAGTTTTCAGTTTTGACAAGTACTTACCCACCCTTAAATATTTATTTCTAAGTTAACAGTATGCAATTTGGAATAAAATGGATTTACGCAAACAAATATCTGATGCGAATAAATAGTGAAAACAAGTAAAAACAAATTTTAAGCCTCGAGATTTAAAAGTTTTAGTAAGTCTTATATTACTGATTCCGCCAAGACATGTGCTTTCTTCTTGGATGCAATCATGCTCTTCGAACATGTTTGTTCAGATTGGATTTTACTTTTCTGTGTGACAACAAATAAGTAATGTGCATAATTAGTTAGTGTGAATTATTTCCTATTTGATATATGCAAAACTTCTGGTACATACTTTATTTGTATCCTTCCCATTGAAATGTCCGTCTCCATCATTTATTTATTTTCCCTACACAAGTTACAGATAAAATAACTTTCTAGTTTTGATAGTCAATGTCTTCTAAGTAACTGATATTAAAAGGAGAACCTGATGTAACACACGCTGAAAATAAGGTAATTTTGGGGAATTTTTTTTTAAGAAACAATTTAATAAAACCTTTTAAAATTTTAATATGTATTAAAATTTTAATCTCGCGATCCTTATATATATATAAGTAAGGTTATGGAAAGAGTTATTTTGAATAGATTAAATATTAAGATTAAAAAATCCATGGGCTCGCTAAAATGCCTATTACCAAAATAATTATCGGCGAATTTATCGCCTCATATTGCTATTGAATATGTGCCTTTCGAACGAGGCATTATACTGTTGTATCATCTAGAAAAAATGTATATATATATATATATATATATACATATCGATACACCGGTGTATCGAGAAAATAGAGGCGGATCTCCAAATGGAAACAAATGCAGGCGAATAGTGCGAGTGCCGAGCGAATAGAGACTGCAGATGTATATTCAGATGCGGCAATATATGAGAGAAAGAGGATGAGTAGGAGAGAGGGAGGGGGAAGAGAGAGAGATGAGAGACCGGATGTTGGGTGCTATAAGAGGTGCGGTGCGCTCGGCGAGCCGAGCGACACGAACGATACGTACGGACGTGCAAACGCGTTTCGCTTGGTCCGTACGAATGTGTAAAACGTTTGTGGAATACGCACACGAAAGGGGCACGTACGACGAAGTCGATGCGGGGACCATCGTTTCCCGTTCGCTCGCGCTCGTAGTCGATCGCTACCGTCGTGTAACTTAAGCCCTTTGCACAATAGGCGATAGCGATAGCGATAGCGACAGCGACAAAAGTGCCGACAAAGCTATACCTTAAAATTCAATTTGTATAAAATTAATTCATATAAAAAACTGAAAAACTGAAATAAAATTTTAATGCTAAAAAATTTGTGTGCTAAGCAAGAGCTGTACATAATTGTTAATGATTAAGGTGTAGCACTTTATTGAAAGATATTTTACCTGCAATGTATGAACATGTTCAATAATAGATACAGACCATAGAAAATAAATAAAACAATAACCAAAAAAAAATTTTTTTTAAATACAGTAAAAGAAAAATTTATTTTTTTCTCGAGGAAAGACTCAAACTTCAAGAAGGCTTCAACATCAGGTAGAGGAAAGATATTTGGCCATCCTTGTGGCTTCGTTAACTGCTCAGAATCATCATTTCCTACATGTATCAGAATATTCTCCAGCAGCTAACCCAACCCGACAGAGGTCTCCACCGTGTCTCCTGCCGACCCTTAACGTCCTCGAGCCTCGAGCCAGGAGCCTTAACATTCGAAATCATTTCGCTAAGTGACTCAGGCCTGGTTGGATCCGCGGCGTTGAAGAAGAAATTAAAAATGAAGAAGCTAGCGTTATTGACCACTTTCACGTTTTTCAAAGGTATAAGTACTATTTTCAATTATCATTTATACCTCAAAATTTAAATATAATATATAGTATTTTACTCAAATTATATATAATATATAGTATTTCTAAAATTTTAATAGATGGATTATTGGATATTTTTAAAAAGCTGAAAACATGGCAACAGATCCTATTTTTAATCATATTCACCATATTATCGTGGTGTTTATCATACGTATTTTATCGGTTTAAACATAGGTAATATAACACATATACTACGTTTACGCGAGCGTTACTTCTGTAGTAATTTACGATATATCACTCGTTTACGCGGAGTAAATTATCGCAAGTTACTATAAAATCCCGTTTACGCGAAGTGCATGAATATACAATTCTTTAAGATTCGGTCAATTAATTCCCGAAAAATTGAAAAAATTTCGGTACCGGCTTCCAAAAAGATCGGTAACGAAAAATTATACACTTTATAGCACTCCCCGGAAAATTCTACCCCTGTTTAATCTATATTTCTTTGAGATTCGGTCAATTATTTCCCGAAAAATTAGAAAAATTAGAAAAATTAGAAAAACCGGTTTCCAGAAAATCGATAACAAAAAACTATACACATAGTGGCACTCTCCGAAAAATTCTACCCCTATTTCATATACTTTTGGTAAAAATTCGGTTCAGAGGTTTGAGATTCGGTCAATTATTTCTCGAAAAATTAGAAAAATTAAAAAAACCGGTTTCCAGAAAATCGGTAACGAAAAACTATACACATAGTGGCACTCCCCGGAAAATTCTACCCCTATTTCATATACGTTTGGTGAAAATTCGATTCAGGGGTTTGGGCTGGGCGTTGATGAGTGAGTGAGTGAGTGAGTGAGTGAGTGAGTCAGTCAGTCAGGACATCTTCCTTTATATATATATAATATTATATATATATATATATATATAATAGAGAAAAAGGGGCTATTAGGGTCGAACGCGGTTCTTCGTGCGTGGAATCAGTTTATTCGTCTTCTTGGAGTACATTGAAAATAAACGTTTCGGCTCATTTTTGAGCCATCCTCAGCATTAACAAGCGATTTGCCGTACGTTTCCCTTGTCAACTGGCGAGCTTACAGACTCGAATTAACGTGAACCAAATGATCCTTATCTGTAATTTTTATAAAAAAGTTAGATGCAATAAGAGCGAAAAAGCTTTATAGACTAAGGCCAGACGAAAAGGCAATTAAAAACGCGAATTTCAGAGCATCGTAACCACATTCACAGAAATACCACGACACAATCTGTCATCACGGAACACAGATTAAATTTGGATCACGAATTTGATTGGGAGAACGTGGAAATTCTTGATAAAAAAAGATATTTATCCAGAAGATTAGTCTCTGAAATGACTCATATAAAATTACAGAGAAATAGTATTAATTTGCAGGATAACACCGAATTTTTACACCATGCATATATAGCCGTTTTAAATAAATTGTAAACTATGCCCATGAACGCTTCTCACTGGCTAACTAAACTCGGTGACGTGTCGAGTTCTGGCGTTGTCATTGGTACTTAGACCAGATATCATAACAATCCATTATCTTATTGACACAACTATCTATGCTAAACGTTATCGATGGCGTGACTTGTGACACGCTCCTTCTTTTCAAATTTTTGTCATTTCATTGCTGCGTAACGTGTGGACGGGACGGATAAGTCCTTTCGCTACTTTTATTGTATACGGCTTCATGCCCCACGTTCACCTCGACCTTTTGGTGAGTCTATAAAGCTTTTTCGCTCTTATTGCATCTAACTTTTTTATAAAAATTACAGATAAGGATCATTTGGTCCACGTTAATTCGAGTCTGTAAGCTCGCCAGTTGACAAGGGGAACGTACGGCAAATCGCTTGTTAATGCTGAGGATGGCTCAAAAATGAGCCGAAACGTTTATTTTCAATGTACTCCAAGAAGACGAATAAACTGATTCCACGCACGAAGAACCGCGTTCGACCCTAATAGCCCCTTTTTCTCTATTATTGTAATTCCCGAGGGTCATTCTATGATTTTATATATATATATATATATATATATATATGTATATATAGTCGTATTAAACCTGCTGCCGATTGGTCTTCTGTTAAGATAAGAGTTTTGGGACAAGCAAACACTCTCGCTAATGCTGAAAAAAAGCTCAAAAGGCAGAGGATACATCTCAATTAAGCAGTGAATCGAATTCGGAGACATCTTTTTCTTCGAAACGACAGAGAAAAACACCTTCTCGATTTCATAATATTGATGATGATGCATCTTCATCTTCTGATGAAGAAACCACACAAAAAGAACTCACACAGCCAAAAAACCGAACTCAGAAGAAAACTACGGACTCAGAAAATATTCCTACATCCCGTTGTTCCACCTTTTCCTGAATCTGAAGGAATTCTAACTAAGATTTTTACAATGACCGAAGAAGTGAAATTTGAAATAGCCAAATTAAAACAAAATCAGCAAGAAATTAAAAGAGGAATAGATGCTTTACTGGCATCAAATAACAATATAAATATAAATAAATTCAGTCGTCTACTTCCAATTACTTCTATAGAATCTTTCAACGATATTCCCGGGAAAAAAAGATTATTATATATAAATATATATGGATTATATATGAATTTTGTCTCTATATGATCATATATAATGCTAAAGATACTTCTAGGAGCGAGAGGCTTTAAAATTCTCCCAATCGTCATCGATACAAGAGATACAATGCCTACAGGAACAATATCCTGCCTTAAGCCTTGTGTACACGATACTAGAAATCGGTCCGAGTTTCGGTTTAAGCCAATCAACTTGCAGCTCTTACAGAAAAGCAGCAGTTTCATTCTTTACAAGAGATTCAACAAAAGTGCAAGAAACAGAAAAAGATTTGAGCTAATGCAAATAATAAAAATGATGGAGTTTCCTAGAGGAAGAAGAACACGCGCCACGCAAAGAACGCGACTCGCGAGCTAGGTTATATACGTATCGTTACAACGTGGAGGTCGTGGAGACGATGATTTCACAATTAATAATGTGTTAAACGACATTTATTTCGACGTGTTATTTCGACCCGCAGGGAGGATTGATTCACCGCGCAATCCTTTGGGCTTAACAAACCCACAGACCCGAGTTTAATAGTGGACTGCAATAACAGTGATATGCTTCAAAGCCTTCTGAAAAAGATGCGAAAGTTAGACAAATTTATATCCAGCAGATTGTCTGACAAGGTGCTGAAATGATATTACTCGAAGGTTGACTGCGTCGAATTAAGTTGCAATGACCTCCTACGAGAACTAAGAAGAATGAAGAAGAATGTATGGACAACGACCAGATCAATTTGATGTTACGAGTGCGTCTGAAGTTTCAAACTTTCAAGAAAGTATATTTGATGTTACGACCGAGATCAATTTGATGATCTCACCTCTAACTGTCTTGTTATTATAGATACTTGTCTATATGTGTTGACATTAAATACATAATATGTATAGCCTTGTGAGTTCGTGGAAATCTTCCAGGACAGTCGGATCGTTGTCTTCATATACGCTCGTATTAAACTTAAATTTTGTATTAAACTTAAAAAAAAAACTCGAACTAAAAAAAAATTTGGAACGCAGGTAAAATCTTCGGATTACTGCTACCTGCATGAAAAAGTGACGCTTGGAAAAATCGAGTGCCCGTCTCAGATACGGAGATTATCAGCTATATCATCGAGGATATTCCTAACCAGGAACTACGCACGAAAGCTAGAGTGCAATGCTACCAGACATTAGATGCGATATGCTGACCGCATTCGCAAGTGTTTCATCATTTATTTACTCGGGGGCCCTACTTCTGATTTTAAACATTTGCAGCATATTCTACCATCAAACATCAGCGATGCGAGTCGTTTGGCAAGGCAGCCGAACGGCGACAGGCTGTGCGGCAACGAGTAAGTTGACCGGCAATGCTTGTCGTTGATTTGATCATAACACGGTTAAGAGGTGAGATCATCAAATTGATCTCGGTCTTAACCATAGAGATATAAGAATAGAGTGCGCATCAAGCGAGCTAAAAAAGCGATATAGAAATAGAAAAAAATACTAAAATGTTCATGTTTTAAATTTTTTCATTAAAGTAGGATATATTAAATATATATAGACATATGTATGTATGACGTATGTATTATGCATTATTTTCATTTTTTATATTGCTTCCTCATAGAGGAAGCTTTGTTTTCGTAAAAAAATTTTTTTTATTTGTTTTTCTGAATGTGTTCAGAATGTTCTAAAACGTCGAAAAATTGTAATTTTAAAAAATGTCTGTATGTATGTATGTGTGTGTGTATGTGTGTATGTGTGTATGTGCCAAATTTACCGAAATTTCTATAACTCCAGAACTAATCAACCAAATCTTAACGAATTGTATATGAAATAGGGGTAGAATTTTCCGGGGAGTGCTATAGAATGTATAGTTTTTCGTTATCTATTTTCTGGAAACCGATTTTTAAAATTTTTTTACCCGTAAGAATTAGAAAAATTAAAAAATCGGTTTCCAGAACATCGGTAACGAAAAAAATACACACTCTATAGCACTCGCCGGAAAAATCTACCCCTATTTTATATGGTTTTAATACAAATTCAGTCCAATAGTTTTTAAGTTAATAACGTTTTTTTTAATTTTTCTAATTCTTACGGGTGATGCACTCAAGTAGAAACTTTCTTAAAATTTTTAAGTATGTAAATTATAAATTTGCACATTGTTTCATAGTTTTTAAGTGTGCAAGTAGAAACCTTCGCTCACAAAGGTTCCTCTATGAGGAAGCCAAAACAAATAAATAAATACTACTAATTATGCATCGAATAAAATAAAAGCTTAAGAACTATAAGTAAACAATGTGCAGATTTCTACTTGCACACTTAAGAACTATGAGGAAGCAATGTGCAAGTTTCTACTTGCACCATTTCATCGTTTGTATACATATATATATATATATGATCGTACATCAAGAGATGGTTGCCGTTGGTGTCCTGTCGGTACTTGACGATGATCACCGGCACCACCAATATCAGCTATAAAAAATGAAAATAATGCATAATACATATGTCTATATATATTTAATATATCCTACTTTAATGAAAAAATTTAAAACATGAACATTCTAGTATTTCTTTCTATTTATAGCTGATATTGGTGGTGCCGGTGATCATCGTCAAGTACCGACAGGACACCAACGGCAACCATCTCTTGATGTACGATCATATATATATATATATATATATATATATATATATATATATGTATACAAACGATGAAATGGTGCAAGTAGAAACTTGCACATTGCTTCCTCATAGTTCTTAAGTGTGCAAGTAGAAATCTGCACATTGTTTACTTATAGTTCTTAAGCTTTTATTTTATTCGATGCATAATTAGTAGTATTTATTTATTTGTTTTGGCTTCCTCATAGAGGAACCTTTGTGAGCGAAGGTTTCTACTTGCACACTTAAAAACTATGAAACAATGTGCAAATTTATAATTTACATACTTAAAAATTTTAAGAAAGTTTCTACTTGAGTGCATCACCCGTAAGAATTAGAAAAATTAAAAAAAACGTTATTAACTTAAAAACTATTGGACCGAATTTGTATTAAAACCATATAAAATAGGGGTAGAATTTTCCGGCGAGTGCTATAGAGTGTGTATTTTTTTCGTTACCGATGTTCTGGAAACCGATTTTTTAATTTTTCTAATTCTTACGGGTAAAAAAATTTTAAAAATCGGTTTCCAGAAAATAGATAACGAAAAACTATACATTCTATAGCACTCCCCGGAAAATTCTACCCCTATTTCATATACAATTCGTTAAGATTTGGTTGATTAGTTCTGGAGTTATAGAAATTTCGGTAAATTTGGCACATACACACATACACACATACACACACACATACATACATACAGACATTTTTTAAAATTACAATTTTTCGACGTTTTAGAACATTCTGAACACATTCAGAAAAACAAATAAAAAAAATTTTTTTTACGAAAACAAAGCTTCCTCTATAAGGAAGCAAAAGCTGTCTTTTCGCGATAGAAATAGAAAAAGAAAGCTGCAATATGGACCCCTTCTGTCTTTGTCTGACAACACATAAGAAATGGAAGATATTAACAAAATATTAACCATGTAATATTTAATTGCGGATTATATATATCCACTCGGGAATTACGTCGACCAATCCAAATCGACAAGATGTCAAGCTCAAAATCATCCCTCTCAACAAGGAGTGTAACAACAAGGAGGCGGCACATCCACTGTCAGTAATGAAATACCAAGTCTTCCCTCTGATTCGGTTGAGAATCTCCTGGATATGGGGATTCTAGAAGAAAACCCTTCGGAGAGCAGGCCTCCGGCACTAAAGAGGAAGAGAAATCTTCCAACAGACGAGACAGATGTGCAAGATTCTTATTTCAAATACATTGAGGAAACCTTTCCTCAATCTCCAAGAGATATTGTCCCATTTTTAAATAATCCCCCTCATCAATTCATCCGTCTTCTCCTCGCAACTTGCAAGTCTATGGATCTCCTCCCCCCCCTCCCTTAGAAAGAGCCGCCACAACACGGTTTTATTATTGCTGTGTATTTAATCGCACAGTTTAGGAACAGAAAGAATAAAGCATACGCTGCTTGAGAACAACAGGATAAAAGTGTTACGCTCAGACAACGGCAGGGAGTACTTGTCAAAGGAGTTTGGCGAATTTTTACGGACAAGGGGAATTCGTCATGAGAACTCTACACCGTACGTTCACCAGCAGAATGGGCGTGGCGGAATGTGAGATGCGAACACTCGTAGAGATCTCAAGTCAAAGAAGTCGTAACTACGGAACACTACCGAACTCGGAGACTACGAGATGCGTACGATATACTAATTAACCGAACGCGAGCAACAATACCGTGGCGCAGTGCTGTGTGTCATTTGTGTGGTATAAATTATAATCTCTGAAAAAGAAGAAGAAGAAGCTTGTGTTATTTAAATCGAGTAAAAAATATTTGCTTCAAAAATGATTTGCCGTGATTTCATGGCTCGCGTATGCTGTAGAAATCCCTGTAAAGTCATAAATTGCACTAATGCATCTTCCAATGGCAACAAGTTTTGTAAATTGGTACATCTCACAGAGTACGAAATCCAGAAAGTTAACGAAAACGTACAACCCTTTCGGCAAACTTTATAATGAAATGAAACGATTAGCATTTTTTTTTTTTTAAGATAAACTTTCCCAGTAGAATTCGACCAAATTGCTTTCGACCAAATCATTGAGGTCATTATGCTCATTTAGAGAGATCGATGCCATTAAAGAATTTAAAAAAATCAAACGAGAAACCACTTCAACAACAGATTCAACAGCTCAAAAAATCAAACAAAGAATTAAAAAAAAAAAATTAAAGAAATCAAACAAACAGCTCAATTCAAGGCTTAATGAGTTCGAAAAAGAACTGGTTGAAAGTAATAAAAAAATTAGAGCATTTACCAACTTAATATGGATTTTGACCTTAGGCGAGGACGCACGAATAAAAAAAAAAATTTATTGACAAATATCCACGACATCCACGACAGATCAAACTCTTATAAGCGTGTGCAACAGAGACAAGCAAAAATATTCCTGCGTTATTCGCGGTTAATATTCGTAATACATTCGGTTGTTACGGATGCTTTGCGGATCTTAACGGCTTATAGAAATGTAACGAGAGCTCTTAAACTTAATTGTGAATTTCTTTTTTTTATCGCTCATCAATTGGATGGATAAAATTAACGCTTGAGCGAATAAAACTCATTTAGACAAATATATTCAGCTGATCGGGCAAATTATATTATTAATACAATAAACTTTATTGTTGCCTAACAGTAATTTTTATTGAATTTATTGGGCAACAGGAACGAGGAGGAACTAAGGAAAAGGAACGTAATTTTAAGGGTTGAGAAGGAGAAATGGGGAGGCAAGGAATCAAACTGGGAGAAAGTAAAGGAACTATTCGCGGAGGGGTTAAAGGTGAGGGTGACGGTGAGAGAGGTGTTAGTGGTGGGACAAAGAGGAGCCTGGATGACTATCTTGGTGAAGCTGGGAGATGAGGAGGAATAGTGGAGAGTGCTGGAGGCGAGGAGGAAAGCGGGAAGCAGTATAGGGGTAAAGATCCAGGAAGATAAGTCGGTGGAAAGGAGAGATAGAGAGAGAGAGAGGAGAGAGAGGAGAAGATGGTACAGGAAGGGAGAATGCGTAGGAGTACAGGGAGAACGGAGGACGAAGAAATCGCAAGTAGGATGGAGGAGAAGCTGCTAATGAGCTCCGACGATGAAGGGAAGGATAAGAAGAGAGAGTGGGCCAAGTAGGGAAGAGCGGAGAAGGGAAGGAGGGAGGATGAGGGACGGAGTCTCGGAGAAAGCGGAGGAGGAAGAAGAGGGGTGAAGAGGATTATGGGGAGGAAAGGTAAAAAATGTTTGTGAGGTCGCAAATGGCCAGGTCTAGGGGAATGGGTTTTGTAAGAGGTTTGGGTACGTTCCTCATAAAAACGCCTTGTAAACTCTACGGGGAAATGCAATAAATAGAATTCATATATATATATAATTTTTCTAAACAATTTTCTAAAATTTGTTTAATATTTTAAAGTTTCCAATTAGTAATAGGATAAATAAAGATAGGACGGTACGATCTGGTAGTTAGGCAAATTTAAATTACATATTTATATTTACATACATTCTAGTAAATAAATAGTGTTTTTCTTTTCGACCTTTGTGATCAGTATTTCAAACGCGTGTTGAGGTAATTTCTTTCTGTATGAACTATTTAGTAAGCAGCTAGACACGCGCCCTTTGATATACAATGGATTCTCATGAAAAATTACCGACAATCGAAGAAATTAGCCATTTATTCGAGAATGATGTACTGCAGCCTCAGTTAAAAAGATGCAAATTGTGTGGTGAATCAATTTTAATATCCAACTGTGTCGATGATGACCGCATAAGACATATAATTACAAAACATAAAAGCTGGGATGAGTAAGTATTCAACCAATTTTCATACGACTTTCAACGATTTTCATACGACTTATCATGTTGAATAAAAAAATCCTGATTCGCCAAATTGGGAAGCCTATCAAATTTTCACCCATTTTATTAACGAACCATCACTAAATCTTATTATTTAATGATGATCCAACGACTTCTATCGTGTTTTAACCCGCATTATTATCAACTGATATTGATATTTTTTGTGATATAGACACTAAAATTGTGCGCACGTATTTCATTGTTGCTCAAATTTTAATATTAAAAAATATAACATAATGTTGTCACAGACCGGATCCGGCCCGCGGGTCTTAAGTTGGCCTAATATAAGCAATTGAAAAAACAAGCAGATGAAATATAACAAACGGATCAGATCGTCGTACAAGTTGTAAAGCCCCGGACACATACTTTTTCGTAACAGTAATAGTAAAGTTTCGACCAGATTTTGTTCAGTGAAACTCGAGCGAGCAGGTAGTGGCGTGAAATCGCTCCGTCTAAGCATGAAAAAAGACAGCTATGTAAGGTGTAATTTCGAAGAATACACATACGTTTTAGTTTTATAAGTTTTATTAAATGGTGAAAGGCTGAGACTGGTCTCGGGAGAGTCTCCTCTCCCGAAA
Source organism: Temnothorax nylanderi (assembly GCF_030848795.1). Classification (NCBI taxonomy): domain Eukaryota; kingdom Metazoa; phylum Arthropoda; class Insecta; order Hymenoptera; family Formicidae; genus Temnothorax; species Temnothorax nylanderi. The sequence goes on from NW_027249924.1 coordinate 55,138, forward strand.
AGCGCGACGACAAAACAAAAGCTGGCTCTAAAGATTATAGACGACATTATCGCGTGTAACTCGAAACGTCTGTCGGCAACGGCCGCGATCGTCTTCGCTGAACGCTTGTTTTCGAAGGACAGCGTTTCTGTTACCATGCTATGTAGATATATCACAGCTACTACAATCAAACTTCAAGTAAAGTGGACAAGACGTCCCTCGAATTAAAAACAGAAAAAAGGCATCAACCAGAAAGGATAAGGTAAAGAAATCTTTATTTTAAAAACAGAGTTTCCAACCAAGATATATTTTTTGTCTTATGCCAAAATATGCCTCGCCGCATATGGCGATTATGAGTATTATGGCACCTACGCAATGCCACGGACGTTTTATGTTTCTCGCAGGGAAAGGGACCGCCGTAACAAATCTAGCAGTAGTCTATATTTCATCGTTCTAATAATGTCTGACGTTAGATAACATTACGGAACTTGTCAAATTCACATGACGGAGCCACGGGAAAATCTGAACCAGGGAGGCTCTCCAGTGTGTGAGATTGCACGATGTCCTTGGTGCGTGTGCAACATAAATCGTCAATCGAACGTGGAGAATTCGTCGACGCCATCGAGAAACAAGGACGAGATTGCGCCCGACCCAAGGACGGAGCGCGATCGCACTTCGGGCCAAGTATCGAGTAGTGATGAGGGGCCAATCACCCCAAAGCCCGCCCATCGCAAGCCCATTATCCAATTGTCCGCGTCGTCGTCGTCGTCTTCGTCGGACGATTGGCCGGTCGGACGGAGGCCCGCCGCCCATCGCAGACCCATAGTAAAAATCTCTTCGTCGTCGTCGTCATCGACGGACGATTACGTTCCAGAAGAAATGCCTGGCGGCCGGAGGCCCGCCGCCCATCAAAAGCCACCACCAACACTGGATACATAGAGAAGGTTGTTTGTTGCTTAGAGAAATTTTTTCAAGTTGGGTGCAACTTTTCTAGCATTATTATGACTTGGTTTTACTCAATTAAGTCGAGTGAAAGTAAAAGTTATCCAGGTGACATACATAAATGAAAGTTGAGAATCTTTGAATTGTATCGCGCTTAATGTCACGATTTGTGAAACTTATTTTCAATTATTAGGATTTAGGAAAGGGGTATATTTTATCGTAATTATAATTTTCCCAACTAATCTATTGTGTGTCCTGATATTTTGAAGCTTTGTAAATTTTGCTTTTGCTACAACTTTTTGTATCATTAAGCGCATACCGTATTAAATATTACTTGACAAAACTGGTATCAACTTGGTATCAACAGATTAATAGTTAATAGAGAGTTGCTCCACGTTGGTTGGTCCAACTTTTTGATAATATATTGTCAACATCTTGTAGTTAGTGTAATTTGCGTGAAATTATTTCATCTTAATTTCGTCTCTTTCAAGTTTTACATATAACTCCTATTGAGCTAATTAATTAAATTAAAATAAATACTTTCCTGAGATTGTAATAGTTTACACACATGTGTATATGCTATATAAATACAATTACATTACAATTAAATATTTAACTTTTCAATATTCTGTTGGTTGCAGTTAAGATTATTTTTGTGATTTGCATCAATAGTGATTTGCATCAAATGTGATTTGCGATCTTTCTTATTGTTTGAGGATTTTCTTAAGTCAAACAAAAAAAAATTAAAACACCGCGAGATACCAAAGCGCTTGAAGACGCAACTGTGTCCACGAAAGTAGTGGACACCCCAGGGTCCGTATTACGGAACTTTTATATTCAAAATGGATTCCGATCAGAATTTAGTTATTTCCTAGATTTCCGTTATATTTTTTAAGGGAAAAGGGAATAATTCCAATCGGACACCATTCTGAAAAGTTTCATAATAATTAAGAACTCTGATTCACATTTACGCCCCGTGACGGTTAAGCAAAATAGTTGCTTCGGACATTACTGATGTAAAAAAATTTAGAGATGCCATAACCGAAGGAGGCGCTCAAGGCGCACATTGAGGTGATTTTTCTCGCGTCTCTCGCGCAACATTTTTCTCCGAATCATTTCTAATTTATATTTATAAAAACTGTGAAGCGAAATGTCTGACGCCAGAACGTTCAAAATCAATTTGTTACCTGTAGGAGATTCATGTTCATATTCAAAACCAGACATCATTGCCAGTGTTGCCAGATTGGGCGGAATTCCGCCGAATGGGCGGAAACGTGAGGTCAGTTGGCGGGTCAAAATTTCGATTTGGGGAAATCCGCCAAATGGGCGGGATGGGAAAGAAAAATCCGCGATTTGAGCGAAAATCGTTACATGTCGAAAAATTACTGCGTTTGCGTCTCTTGACCAATGAAAAATGCCCGAATCGCCAACAGCTTCTTTCTCATTGGTCAAGAGACGCAGTCACCAATCGTTAGCGGCTAGTGTAATACGGGTAAAACACAGTGCATTTTAGAACACAGCTTCTATGTGGAGAGACGGTAATCGTAAGATTCGTACGTACAACTTTGAATGCTGTTTTTTCATCCTGTGAATAGAAATGGGAAAGTATTCAAAATATACAAAGAAATATAATGAAGACTGGGAGAAAGAACCTATATTTTCTCGTAAGTGATATCTTCTTAACCTCAATACCAAACTTTTCTATGAATTTATTGCATATATTTATAATAGTTTTAAAGTACTCTCTTTCTCTTTTTGTAATTTAGATTGGCTTCAAAGGACCTCAGAGGTTCTCATAAACGAAGGAAAGCCTGAGGCTTACTGTAAACTATGCCGCACAACCCTAAGGCCTCATCGAACAGACTTAGTGGACCATACCAAAGCCAAAAAGCACAAACAAGCCGAAAGTGCTCTACCTTCTCGTAAAGGCAGCTGTCAGACTATTCTTCAGTCTTATGGTGTGCAATATATGTTTTCGAGTTCTTTTATTTTAGATGTATGCGTGGTTGCTTGAAAATATTGATGGTGGCATAATCACATGTTTCCCGACGGGAAATAATTTAAAAAATGTGTCGATTGTATCTTATTTTATACAAGCGCGTTCATACTAGTCGCGTATGCGCGAAGCAACATGTTAGAAAAACAAAAGAATATCTGAATATATATCACATCAAAACCGCAAGCGGTCTCAATGCAATCGGTCTGAAAGGTATAAGCAGAAGTTTGTTTTCACATCCAAGCAATTAAGCAAATATAATATTCAAAAGAAAAGAAGTGATCAATAATTCAAAATAAGTTTCCTTCGCTTCGCTGATAAAGAGTACGCGCGAGAGGGAATTGACGGTTCGTTTCGGACAGAAGTATGATCTAACCTATATGCGTGAAAGTAAGTATATCTACTAATTTATTTCTATACATTTCCACCATTCCTTACATAAAGAATTGTAGCAAGAGTATTAGCAAGGCTCTGAGGAACAAGGGATTCGACGTGGTCTATACGGTTCCTAAAAAACTCGATCGTATTATTAGTAGAGGCAAAGATAGGCTCGAAAGCGCTAAACGTATGGAAATCGTATACGAGATCGATTGTCTTAATTGTGACGCATGTTACATCGGACAGACCAAAAGAAATTTGGTGACTAGAATCAAAGAACATCGTGCTGATATTAAAAAGCATCCCAGTAATCATTCTGTGGTCAGCAAACACAAGACCTCTTGCAATCACAAATTTAATTGGACTAGTCCCAAAGTTCTACATAGCGAAAAACAATTTAAAAAGAGAGAGATAGCCGAAATGGTATTTATTAAGAAAAACAATAACACTATTAATTTACAAAAGGACACCGATAATCTTCCTGTTATTTATGACAAAATAATAAACTTAATGTGAGCGCTTTCGGATACCTCTGCCTTGTTTCTCACTCAGTCGTCCGTCGTCACCTACAGTGAGCACACCATCGAGTTTCACGTTTGTTAATATGACTCGCATATCTTTTATCACCTTCGACACGCAAAACATGTAAGCGTTGCTAATTTATTCCTGAGTTTACTCTTCGTACGTCATTTTAGTTTGTTAATTTATTATTTTACTTTTTTTTTTATATATTTTAGTTCGCAGACTCATTGCTGCCACATGGTGTTTAATGAAGTGGTTTGCGAGCGTTAATTTATTGTAAGCACTTGAGAAGGACCGGAATCACGGTCGAAACTGCGTGGTTACAGCTGTTTAAATAAATATTAGCCAGTTTGGTCGCAGCAAAGGATTTTTGTAATTTATTTCTCTTTATATTTTATATCTGATATAAATATTGATGATAAAATGTAATAATTTTTGATTTATTAATATGCCATTATATACGCGATAATAACAAAACGTTTGCATTTGTGCTTCGATAAAATATGAACTGCGCAAATCGGATTAAAAAATTATACATTTTTTTTGTTATAAAATCCTTTAGAA